>NC_057812.1:737323559-737328066 GCF_018294505.1 Triticum aestivum
TATGTCCTATTATTTGCTACTAGCACAAATGCCCGTGCGTTGCAACGAGAGAAGAAAAAAAAACCATACTTCCTAAACCCAATAGCTCAAGACAACCTCTCCTCCTCCTCCCATGACTGACTGCCAGACATGTCCTCCTCCCACGACCAACTGCCAGACATGATGACATTAGTAAACTCTTTGAAATCTTCCACACTACCACATGAAAAACAACATGAAAAGATGTGTTGCGCAAAAACATAACCGTGAAAGGAATTCATAAATGTACTGTAGGTGTGTGCAATTTAAATCATAGAAATATCTACCTGGTCACTAGTATCTCTTCACGTATTTGTTGGCGTTGCTTAGTGATGCGGCGATGCCCCAAAAATATCGCACTATAATAAAAATAGTAAAGTCTTGGTACAACATTCTTGCTTCACTACGGAGGCAACAAAGACTTCCATGAACCAGTGTGGGCTAGGTTTAGGGACTGGGTAGCATAGCACTATTTGTGTCCAATGATATTAGAAGCATTTTTTGCGGGGTAATGATATTAGAAGCATTTTTTGCGGGGCAATGATATTAGGAGCATTGTACAAAGATCCTCTATCAGTGGCTAATACAACAAAGTAAAGTGTGGAGTTTGTGTCGCACACACCAGGGAGTTCGACTGCTTGTGCTTTGGTGAGCAACATTATTTTTATTAGGAGGATTGTAAGAGTTTGTGACGGGCGCTAACTGGTCGAGCAGAAAAAATAAGAGCAAATATTTGTTTTGTTCTCAGAAAAATATTGTACATGACCAACATAGAATGAATCATATTTATTGTGATTTAGACATAGCATTTTTTTGCGCATGTTAAACAATTCCAACAAATTTGCTTTTGAGTTATAATTTGACGTCAACAATTCAGATATAGAAAGTAGTTCAACTTAATTTGGCGTTGCTACTATATCCATGGACGGAGACGTTTAGTGCCATTTTGAGACCCTCCCTTTCTTTCCTTTTTTAGTTTTCTGTATTTTTCTTCCATATGAAATCCCTCCTCTTTCCACATGAAATCCCCGCCCTCTTTCCTTCCTTATTCTATCTCCTCTTTCCTTCTTTATTTTTCTCTTTTTTCTTCCTTATTCTGTCAAGAGACATGAACTCCCTCCCTCTTTCCTTCTTTATTTTTCTGTCTTTCCTTCCTTATCCTTATTATGGAAGGACTTATTTCCTTCTATATTGTTTCCCGAGATGGCTCCTTGATATACCGAGAAAATTCGAAGATTTATATAAATTACAAAGATTGGGTTTAAGAGAGCGGTATGGGACTATTTAAAAGGTCAATCAACTGTCTAAATATAATGCACCGTGAGGTTTTTTTATTTTTGAGGAAAATACACAGGCGGTCGAAAATCCTCCTTATATGATAGACTACGAGGGTAATCCTTGTTACTTCAAACATATGATGGGCCAGCTGACTTGGACGCTCGATCTGTGCACTAATCTGGCAACCCGTGTTCGTGTCCTCAAAATAGCATCTTTTTTGTGTGTGCCCGTTTTTGAAAGAAGCGACTTAAAAAAAGCATGACAGTGAACACATGCACGACTTTAGCCCAGTGCGCGTTGAGATGAAACGCAAGGTCATGAGTTCGATCCCCGTAAAATCAACTAATTTTTGCTGCTGCTCCTCTACAATCTCGGCCCATATGCAAGGGCAAAGTCACTGCTCACAATCTCGGCCCATGTGGGGCAAAGCCCATGACGGATAGAAAAACGTAATTTGTCAAATCTATACCGATGGCAACATGAACCCACGGAGTCAATCCGTGCTTTAGTACAAAAAAAAATGCCCGTGCGTTGCACCGGGCGAAAAAAGACACATGTGCCATTGTGCACCATTTTTTATATCCAATTCTAAAGTAAGGTTAAACATGGAAAATTCCTTATTTTTAATAAAATGGACGTTTTCACAAAATTTTGGACACTTTTTAAGAATAGTTAACATTTTTATGAAAATTGGAACATCTCTAAAAAAGAATATATTTTTATGGAAAAGTACATTTTTGAGCAGATGTTTTTTATGAAAAGAATGTTTTTTGTTGTACGCTTCTAAATGGACTTTGTTTTAGTAAACATGGAACTTTTTTAGGTTTTTTAAAAAATGCAAACATAATTGTTTAAAAATATGGTGTGAACATTTAAAAGCTATTTTTACTGTGTTAAGTATTTTTACAGATATTTTTTAGAGCATTTTTGTTAGGGATTTTTTACGGATGGTTGTTTGGTTGGGAAGAGTTTATTCTTTTTTTAACTACTTGGGTTTGTCCAAACAAATCACTTGACGTTTACTTTTATTAAAAATAAGGACCGATTGTTTTGTCCAAGCCGCATATATGACCATGGATGTGAATGAAAACATCAAAAGGCGACAATACTACTTTTTGTCGAATAATACACCACCGCAATCATGGCAGTCCAGTTAACGATTTTCATTGAATTTGAAGCCATTATTGAATAAGTAAACATACCCGTGCGTTGCAACGGGAGATAGATACCCAGTTTTACAATGAAGTTTAGTGGCTCAACATCGAAGCTCTAGATCAATACTTGGCATGAATTTCTCTAATCCATATATCTAGAAAAAGGCTGGGGATGAAGGACTGAACCTGGGGAGGAAAGGTTGGGGATGAAGTGGTTGCTTGCGAAGCGAGCGGCAAGGTGGCCCACATGGTCGTAGAGGACAGTGCAGAGGGGCAGGGCAGAGTGGAGGCGGCAGTGATTCTACACCATACCTTCTCACATCCAATGTTGCATGAAGCTCCTGCTTGATCATGTTCTTGAAGTTTAATTTTACCTTGAAATATATGTGCAACAGCGAGGATTGTACTAACTTTGTCAGTCCCTGCCGTGATCAAATTTGTCAACATTCATAGACCATATTCCACAATTACTCTTCTTCCACAAAGGGATTAGAATTTAGGGGCCAAATAATTTCATATTTGGTGAGAAAATCATAGAAAAATGTGTTGCCTTGAAGCCTGCTACCCCTGTTGTCTCGAAGCTCCTATACCACAAAACAAATATCAGTGCACTACTGCACGAATCCTGACCATGAAGCCTGCTGCCCCATGTTGTCTTGAAGCTCCTGCACCACAAAACAAATTCTCAACAATAATAATAAAACAATGTTGTGTTGTACTGAAGTTACATCCAAGTGTCTCGCTTCTGCCAAACTCCACCAGGAGATCCTCCTCCTGGTTTACGGCGTGCCGTCAAGCACCCATGTCGAGGATATCTTAGCCCCTTTGGCTTCGCCACTCCCATCATAATGCATCTGGAATTTCCTACAGTAGGTAGTATCAATTTACCTTGGACAACAAAACAATGTTGTGTTGTACTGAAGTTACATCCAAGTGTCTCGCTTCTGCCAAACTCCACCAGGAGATCCTCCTCCTGGTTTACGGCGTGCCGTCAGCACCCATGTCGAAGATATCTTAGCCCCTCTGGCTTCGCCACTCCCATCATAATGCATCTGGAATTTCCTACAGTAGGTAGTATCAATTTACCTCGGACAACACAAACCATAATGAAGTTATTCATCTAGCAAAGAAGCAAGATTAATTACTCTATTTGCAGTTGTTATTCTCATAACCGAATCAAGTAGTGAGCTACGTGAAGAATTGATGCATCTATATAAACCATCACATAATTTTGGCCCAACAATAAATTATAAACTATTATACTTCTGTGTCCAGTCTCTTGTTGAACATCACATAAAAGAGATCATTGAACTTCTTCTGAACTGGGCAGGTTCTGCTCTGAGTGTATCTGCAACATAAATATTTTTGTGCATGCCCCTGATTGTGATGAATATATTTTGCAAGTAGCCTACTACTATGGAAAAATAAACAAACATAAGCTATCTTACTGAATTACATGTGCATATATATAGTTGATTAATGTAATTTAGAAACTAAAAGTAAACTGAGTTATGTACTGTAAGCATAATCCATTTACAGGGGCATCATACAGGAAGGACAATATGTGTACAGACAAAATCAAAATAGTATGTACTATTTGAGATGCTGCTGATCGAGTGAGTAATTTGTTTGAAATATTTTTTAGCTAGTCTATAATCCAAAGCCGAGCTCCTTGTCTACTGTAACTAATGTGCTACTTATATGGCAGTAGGAGAATCTTGCATCTTCTGTATAAAGGAAAAACAATGCTTACACCTTGAGGAGTCTAGGTGGTGGAGGCTTGAGCATGGTGTGCTGCGAACTCAAGGAGCTGCCTTGCTTGGGAGCGGACCGACCGAATTGGATGAGCTGGACTGCCGGAGACCAAGCAAGGTGGCCTTGAGCTCAACCAGCAAGGGGATGGGGGCATCCAGCAAGAGATGGGGGCGTCGAGCAGGGCGTTGACCTTGACCACCGTTGTCTACTGCCACAACGGAAGGGCGCCGCCGTGTCAGCCCGGACCGGCCCGTCGTCATCCTGCTTCCTGAACGACTGGGAGAGGAAGAAGGCCAGGGGGG
>NC_057812.1:737328171-737330006 GCF_018294505.1 Triticum aestivum
TCCCAGTTCATCCCCATGCTCGCAGCCTCGCGCCCGAGGGCCTCTCTGGATCTTCGCGTCCCCAACCAGCACCTCTACGCATGTGCCCCGATCCGGCACCGCCAGAGAACCAACCACCGCCACACCTCTTCCTCTTCCTTTCTCCTTACCTTCCGTGCTCTCTCTCCATCTCTCTCAACTCACTCGTTGCTCTCTCAGGAAGCAAGCTCGTGAGCCCGGAGTTCAAGGCGCTGCCGCCGGTCGCCGCATCCTCAACCGGATCTGGACCCTCCTAGATCCACGCGCTTAGCCACTTGCGCCATCCCATGCGCCACCGCACGCCGGAGGACCCTGCACCCTGCCTTCCTCGCCCTTGAGCACAACAGGCGCTCGATCGGGAGCCGGACGCCAGCGCCGCACCCTCCCATCCTCTGCCTCTCCCGCGAGGTCGTGACCAGTAGGTGGAGGTGAGCCGTGTACGGAGAAGAAAGCCGCAGGTGAGGAGGGGATGGGATTGAGAGGCAGGAGGCGGCCGGCGGTGCGCGGTGAGGCGGTGCGGTGCGGGGTGGGGCAGGGCAGGAGATGGGAGACATGAGGAGGCTGGCGGTGTAAAAATGCCGCGACGGTGAACCCGGAGACTCAATTCGTACTTTATTATTACTAGCACAAACGCCTGTGCGTTGCATCGGGTGAAAAAAAAAACCCACACTTCCCTAACCCAATTGCTCAAGACCCCCTTTCATTCCACGACACAACGCAAGCATGATGGGATGAATAAACTCTTTGAAATCGGCTGCCGTGAAAATGGATAGGAACCTTCCATGTGGATAGGGCACTTTGATCAATACTCTCACCCGCGACCGGAGGATATAGTACTCTTTACATACATTAGGCATTTTTAAGTTAATGCAACCAATTTACAAGCCCCGTAAATCAAGTCCTTCTGTTTCTTCCATCAAGCCTTCAGTGCAATAATATGAGCGCATGCAAACTCCATCGTCTATCGGTATTATACAATAAGCATAGCATAACCCGTGGTTGCAACAATATGAGCACATGCAACTCTCTTTTCATTTATCACCAACGAGATAAAAGCCTGGCACACACAATGATCTGGTCTTCAAATATTAAAAATAAGTTATATTTTTGAAATTAAATGATTGAATGTTACATTCTAGTGAATGAAGCAGGATTGACTATGGCCAATGAAAGAAATTAAGCTGGAATCATGCTCATAAAAATTGTATAAAATAATATATGCAGATCGTCCTCTTCCCTACGAGAAAAAACACTCACATGAGATTTTTGAAGCTCTGTTCTCAGTACACGGGATGCAGTAAACACCAGAAAAAATAGCACAGATCAGACGTGAAAATATAATCACTTTATAAATGATACCAAAGGAATCAAAATTATTATAATCTGATAATAATTTGAAGTTTGGAAATTATTCTACTCTAACAATTGTAGCATGCATGTACTTTCTTTGAATATATGCAATGTAATTTTGTTCAAATAATGTGCAGGCAGGAAATACAGTGCTTCCAAAAATCTATACTATGATCAGTAACGTGCGTGCAATTCTTGATAGGAAGGATAGGTAAAATCACATGATCAACATAGAAGACAGTTCAGGCGCCCGCTGGAAACCTGTTGTTTTAGTGCTTTAACAATGGTGCGGCGTCCTAATTGCGAACAGCAGCAGGTCCGCACCGGATGAGGCAGCTCCAGCGTCCTCACGTGCCGCCGCAGGAGACAAGCGGCTGCTCGGATCCACAGACGACAGATGTGGTGGCGACTGCCTTGTACAGTACAACGGAGCCAGCGCCGGCATGCATCGGTGCCTTGGGTCATCA
>NC_057812.1:737330229-737380214 GCF_018294505.1 Triticum aestivum
GCAGTGCCTCCGTCGATCCATCTGCGAGGAAGCCCATCCAGCCGCTTAGGTAGCTAACCCACGTTGTGCTTCAATCAATCAGTTGAAAGTTCGAAACCAATCCAGCTGCCTCGTCACTCATCACGCAGGCCTCAATCGATCCGACGTCCGCAAGGAAGTCATCGAGCTGCTTAGCTTGCTAGCTAGCGCAATAATTCAATTGATCTGTCGTCCGCAAGGAAGTCGCCTTCGGCCGCCAAGCTGCTGCTCTGCTGCCTTCGCCAGCGGCTGGACCTTGACCGTCCACTGCTGTCACGCCTCACCGCTGCCTGCTGCAACGCCAACTCTGCCTCATGCGTGCCCTAGCCGTCGCCTCCAGGATCGAATCAATCTGCAATTGTCTCTCTTGCACAAACTCGTTGACATCCACCGCTGCCTGCGTCGCCCACGTACGCGCTTCGTGAGTCTTTCTCGTTGCTCCACGAGTTGACTTTCGAGCCCGGTTATACTGCTATGCAAATAGCGCACTATGAAGGATGACGGCAACCAATACGGCATCAAGATGTGAGATGTGAGATTGCAGATGCAACTGGATCATGACTTGGGCGAGGAATCCGTGGTGGTTGTTCTCGTCCAGCACGGCGGCTCTCCCGTTCGCTCGGCCATGGCGTCGGCAGCTCCCAGCGCTTAGAGATGCGGCGGATCCTGCAGATCTCTTGTCTGGATTCGGCGAACGAGGAGCAGGGGTGGGGGCGCGGCGGCGGCGGTGGAACCCTGCTTCTCGTGCGGGACAGCAATTTTAACGATGGCCGAGTCTAGGCTGCGTACGAAACGTTTTATCTTTTCCACTTACGGTCGGATTACAGTGGACCGCGGGTTGATTGCTATAAAACTTAGGGGCTTCTCTGCAAAAACTCTACGACGGTGAACCCGAAGACCCAATCCGTGCTTTATTATTAGGGAGAGATTATATTAAGAAGAGAATAATAACCATACCTGACCGCCAGTGTCTGGCAATCCTAGAACCTTCTCTTGGCCAAAGTAACCATGCATAGAGAAGACGACAATGTTAAATATGGATGGGACCCTGCTGAAAAACTTCTCCATGTTGATAGGATCTGGTGCCTGGAGCACTTCAAATAGGAAATTCAGAGTCTCCTTGCACCTCTCGGCATTCTCACCCCATCCTTTCTCCAACCCCCACTCCTGAAATCTGCAATACAATTCATGAAGAAATGTTAGGCATAGTGGCATATTTCTGCACCATGGATTACATGTCTACTTAATATGGCAGCACATCACCTCTGTTCAAATTTCAAATATGATGTGAATTTAGGCAGCCCGCTGACAAAAACTTCTGCAAGGAGCAGCGCTGTCTGAAGCTTGTCCACCGTGTCGATCGTGTCGTTGACCATCAGTTTCTGCATGTACATAAGGATATATAAGTTCAATCAGTCCGTTACTTCTGATCTTCTGATAGTCTCTGTGATATAGATGTGTTATGATTCGGCAACCCCGAAGTGAAAATAATCCGGACCACTTCCGGTGATGACCGTAGTTTGAGGAGTTCATGTATTCACTATGTGTTAATGCTTTGGTCTGGTACTCTATTAAAAGGAGGCCTTAATATCCCTTAGTTTCCATTAGGACCCTGCTGCCACGGGAGGGTAGGACAAAAGATGTTATGCAAGTTCTTTTCCATAAGCACGTATGACTATATTCGGAATACATGCCTACGTTATATTGATGAATTGGAGCTAGTTCTATGTCACCCTATGTTATGATTGTTACATGATGAACCACATCCGGCATAATTCTCTATCACCGATCCATTGCCTACGAGTTTTCCATATTTTGTTCTTCGCTTATTTACTTTTCTGTTGCTATTGCTATCATCATTATAAAATACCAAAAACATTACTTTTGCTATTGTTACCTTTTGTTATTGTTACCTTTTGTTATTGTTACCTTTTGCTACCGTTACCACTACTATCATATTACTTTGCTACTAAATACTCTGCTGCAGATATTAAGTTTCCAGGTGTGGTTGAATTGAGAACTCAGCTGCTAATACTTGAGAATATTCTTTGGCTTCCCTTGTGTCGAATCAATAAATTTGGGTTGAATACTCTACCCTCGAAAACTGTTGCGATCCCCTATACTTGTGGGTTATCACACTGCAACCCACCTCATGAGCTATTGAGCAAGCAGGCTCGGTCATCGAGCCAAGCTTCTCCGCCAAAAAAGGAAAGGTGAGGATTTGTGCCGCTGCTCTCCCTTGTCGACGGCGGCAAATCGACGACCAGGTGAGGATTTGTGTCACTGCAAGCCAGGGTTTCTGCCTCGTCGTGCAGGTAGGCAACGAATCGGTGGGCAAGGATGCGGGAAGCATGAAGATATTTTATTTATTTTTTGAGGTATAAGGTAGAAAAAGATGAAGGCAAAAGAAAGTCGGTTCGGTTCGCAGCAAGCGAGCGAAGGAATAACCGACCGACTGACCAACCTATTGAGGTAAAAAAAGTCGATCAGTTCCATGCAACTCAGCCGCCTAACCGCCTACTATGAGAGGGGAATGGATGGATACGGACTCGAGGCCAATAAAAGCAGAGCGACTCGGCGACCGGCTCCTCCCACAAACCACCAGAGAGAAAACCTGAATCAATGTGTCATCCCATGGACTGCGCCGACCCCCTAGAGGACAACGAAGACCTAGTCCATGTCCTTCACTTGCTGCGATCGGGTCAGAAGATGCCCCCGTGGGTGAACAAGCAAGACATGTACGCCGACGTCCCAGAGGTGGTGACCACAACCTGCAAGGCTGCTCCTGGCGGCGATGGGAGGCCAGTCTTCAACATCCTCATGGGCCTCCCCTCCAAGGGCGGCGGTAGCAGGTGTTACTTAGGAATCCTGGATGATGTAGTGTATATTTTGTCCTTCTTCTGGTAGCCCGCGTCGGTCGTGCGGCTGGTGTAGACATCTTGGCTGCCTTTGGCACGGAGTCGCGTGAGTATGTAGTAGACATGCCTTCCAGCGCCGTCTGGAGCGGGCTTGCAGGTGGCGATCACCATGTTAGGGGTTTTAGGTGTAAAGGTCGCACTCGCTAATCCACGGAGTCATGGGCATGGTGATTTCCATGCATGGCATCAACATTGAGGGTCCTTCATTGTTTGCGCTAGGAGTAACCAACGACAATCTCCACCACCAGGCACCGAGCTCCCAGAATTAAAATTATAGTTTTATATTTAACTTTTATACTTATTTATGTTTTTAAGTTCAGTGTTATTAAATATCAATTATAAAAAATTTAACATCTATGGTTGAAAAGTGCAAACACACCGTGTTAAATAAAAGAAGTTGTTTTTTTCCTTTTTGAGGTGATGTTTGTTTAAACATTGTACAATTGTATAAGCACTTACACACATGCTTTTAAAAGATAAAGTAGGATTCTATTAAGCTTGAAAAAAAAGACGAGTCGTATGACTGCGCAGATTAATTTATGGCCCTTAGTTAAATTGTATTGTATGCATTTGTGTGTTCATGTATATTTAATGTTTTGTACCAGTTGAAGAAAATCTTGATAGAGTTTTCTAGTGTATGATTATGTACGAGTAAATATAGAAAATTAGGAAATGTGACAACTCATAGGCCACCAGAACGTTATCCGTTATTAGCCTCCCCGGCACAAACGCACTTTGATTTTCAGAAATGATCGAAGGCATGATAATCTTGAGGCGGTTGGCAATCACCTTTGACATCAATTTGTACATAATGTTGCATAGTGAGATTGGCCTGAGATCTTTAATTCTGTTTGGGTTCTTAGTCTTTGGAATAAGCACGACCACTGTATCATTCCATCCTGCCGGTATCACCCCCATTAAGCACATCGAGCACCTCCTCCACAATCCTATACCCCACGACGTGCTAATGTTTCTTGTAGATGATGGACGGCATACCGTTCGGACCCGGTGCCTTGACATCGTTGATATGATCAAGAGCCGCCTTGATTCCCTCACGAGTGAACTCAGCATTGAGGGCATCTAGCATGGCGTTGGTGACACGCGGTTCAACTTTAGCAATGAGCTCAAGTATTCGAGACCCGTTTTTTGTTGTGAAGAGTTCCTAAAAAAGAATAGACATAATTAGTCATCTCCTCTCCCTCCTTCACCATCGGTCCATCCTCCCTTCTTAGCTCCTTCACTCTATTTGCCTTCTTTCTCGCTGATGCAAATGCCATAAAGTAGTGGGTGTTCCTGTTTCCATCTTTAAGCCAGGAGATATGGGTCATTTGTTTCGCCTTGGTATTCTTTTTCTCCTCTAGGTCTCGCACCACCACTCTCAGCCTTGCCTCCTCTTTGACTTTTTGTTCGGACACCTGCTCCTTCATACATGTTTCAAGTTTAGACCATGATGTCCTCAGCCTGCCTTCCAGCTCTCCCGCAACTTCCTTTCCAACGATCCATCGCCGATTCACCGTACATACCTGTGAGTGTCCAAACTCGCCTCCCTTAGTCGTGGAGCCATCGCAACTAGGTTAGCTTAAAGGGGGCCATGTGTTGGTACGCCATTAGTAACCAAAACAGTAATGGCGCACCAGGTGAAAAGTGCGTCATTACTAAGTTTGACCAAGGTTTGACCCAGTCATACATATAGTAATGGCGCACTTTGTATAGGTGCGTCATTACTAAGTTGACATAGTAATGGCGCACCTTTACAAATGCGTCATTACTATGTGTAGGACTGGGTCAAACCTTGGTCAAACTTAGCAATGGCGCACTTTGCATAGGTGCGCCATTACTATGTCAAACTTAGTAATGGCGCACCTATACAAAGTGCGTCATTACTAACTTTGACCAAGGTTTGATCAATTCATACACATAGTAATGGCGCACTTTGTGAAGGTGCCCCATTAATAATGCACCCCCCCCCCCGACCGCCTTTTCAGTTTTAAAAAAATAAAAGAAAATGATGGAAATGTCAAAAAAAAAAAAGTTTCCCATGTGATATGTGGTCTAGTTGTTGAGAAAATTTACAAATATGAATTTCGACTTTATTTGCAAAATCTTTCTGGAACCCCGTTGAAGATTTTTAGAATCCCCAAAAACCTAACAGAATAAAAGATACATGGCTTTTAAGATCTAGAGGGGGGAAACTGGAAAACATTTCGAACTTAGTAATGGCGCACCATTTACTAGGTGCGCCACTAGTAACAGAAAAAAATTGGTTTCGAATTTTTTTTGGAAAAAATGTTCAAAATATGATACGTAATATGACCGGGAAGTTTGAAATATTTTTTCAAAATTTCATCACACTCATGAACATGAACAAAGTCCTAGACATCAATAAGGTTTAATAGAATTGATATGATAGATATATCAACAAGTGCATGTTAAGTGAGCTGGTGCTGGGGTTGGATAGAACTCAGAAGTTAAGCGTGTTCGAGCTGGAGTAGTGTGAGGATGGGTGACCTTTCGGGAAGTTTGACCACGGAGTGCCATTTGACTTGATATTAAGCAAATTGACCCGAGATTAAGAAAAAAAACGAGAAAAAATTGAAAAAAAATTCTGAAAAAATATTTTAAAAAAAATTGTTAGTAATGGCGCACTTCTATGTGGTGCGTCATTACTAAGTCAGATAGTCATGGCGCACTTCTAGGCATAGTAATGGCGCACTATGTGGTGCGCCACTATTATCTGGGATACTAATGGCGCACCAGAGGTGCGTCATTACTATTTGTTACTAGTGGCGTGTTAATAGTGGCGCACCTATAGTGCGCCATTAATAGCAAAAAATGGTGCGCCACTAACAGCCTTTTTTCTAGTAGTGGGTTAAAACGGGACAAAGGACACGAAGGTTTTATACTGGTTCGGCCCCTTGCGGTGAAGGTAAAGGCCTACTCCAGTTTGAGGTGGTATTGCTTATGTCTCGATTACCAGGGAGCGAATACGCTTGACCTAATTCTCGATCTGTTGTCTCTTGCCCTAAACCATCGTCGGGTCATCCCTTTATATACATAGGTTGACGCCCCGCGGCTCACAAATTCCCGGCCGGCTCATAAACTACGTGTCCGGTCCAGTGACTACTAACACCTGCCTTACATTACAAGTCTTACTTATATGGCGGTTTACACCTATGGGCCTTAAGCCGCCTTTGGGCTTCAGGCCCTTAACAGCTTCTTCCATGAACCGCCATCCTCAAGATCTTCATGGGCCTTTTACTTTATGATCTGCCGTAGGTATAACCCGGAGCCTCCTAGGCGGGTTACACCCAATACTTATATCCCCAACAGGGAGTGAGTAATTCCTTCGTAGGCTCACTGGTTGGTGAGGAGTTGGATGAGATTCATCATGTAATCAAGTTAGTTTTGTTAGGGTTTGATCCCTAATATCCACTATGTTCTGAGATTGATGTTGCTATGATTTCTCCATGCTTAATGCTTGTCACTTTGGGCCGGGGTGCCATGATTTCAGATCTGAACCGTTTATGTTATCATCATTATATTCATGTTCTAGATTCGATCTTGCAGGTTATAGTCACCTACTACGTGTAACGATCCGGTAACCCGGAGTGACAATAGTCGAGACCACTCCCGGTGATGACCGTAGTTTGTGGAGGTCATGTATTCACTGTGTGTTAATGCTTTGCTCTAGTTCTCTATTAAAATGAGGCATTAATATTCCTTAGTTTCCAATAGGACCCCGCTGCCACGGGAGGGTAGGACAAAAGATGGCATACAAGTTATTTCCATAAGCATGTATCACTATTTACGGAATACATGCCTACATTATATTTATGAACTGGAGCTAGTGCTGCATCGCCCTAGGTTATGACTGTCACATGATGAATATCATCCAACAAATTACCAAACCAATGCCTACGAATTTATCATATTTTTTTGCTAAGTTACTACTACTATCGTTACTATTGCACTTGCTACAACACTATTGCTATCACTGTTACCCTTACTATTATTGATGCCACTATTATCTAAACTATCATATTATTATGCTATTGATTATCTTGCTGCAGATAATTAATCAGGAGGTGTGGTTGAATTGACAACTCAACTGCTAATACTTACAAATATTCTTTGGCTCCCCTTGTGTGGAATCTATAAATTTGGTTGAATACTCTACCCACGAAAACTGTTGTGATCCCCTATAATTATGGGTTATCAATGACCACAATATCCGGAAAGGAGGGAAAATGGGTAGCAAAGCAACCGTGAGTACTCATCCGAAGTACTCGCATGCTTATATCAGATCTAAACTACATATGCATCGGTATCAAATGAATGGGGTAGTATATGTGGACTAAACTGCAGAATGCCAGAATAAGAGGGGGAGAAGCTAGTCATGTGGAAGACTATGCTTCTGGCAGCCACCATCTTGCAGAAGTAGAAGAGAGTAGCCGGTATAGTAACAAGTATCATCGTATAGCATAAGCCAACCCGGCGACCCTCTCCTCGTCACCTTGTGAGAGAGTTATCACCGGGTTCTATCTGTCACTTATATGGGTGTGTTTCATCAAGTATACAGTTTTAGTTGTAAGAGGTCGGAATACAACTCAAAGTCATCATGTTACTGTGGACACGGCTATTCGAATAGATTACTTCCCTGTAGGGGTGCACCACTTTTCCCGACACGCTCGATCACTCTGGCTGGACACACTTTCCTCAGCCATGCCCGGCCTCGAAAGATGAACACGTCACCGCCCTACCTAAGCTCTACAGAGAGGCCAACACGCCGGTCTACATCCTAAGCGCGGAGGGTTCTTGGGACCATCGCCCTTTGCACTCCTGCATGTTGTGTGGGCGGTCGGGATCAGTCCTGGCGACCTCCTTTACAAGGCAGGTGCTTACGCGGACAACCCTGGCGCGTGTTGCTCAGTCGCTGATGTCTGGAAAGCTTCGGCTGATACTACGACGCCGGTTGCCCGTATCTTGTCCCACGTGGCGGTTAGTGTGTATAGGCCAACGACCCAACTCAGATCAAATATCCAAACTCGTTAAGCGTGTTATTGAGAAATAACCGCGGACAACGACCGGGGACTGTGCCACCTCTTTCCTGGGTGTCTCAACCTGCCCTATCGCTCCGCCACAAAGATTCACACAGAAGGCCGTCGGGAAAAATGTCCTTTCGGCCCCCAGCCCGTGAATCACTCGCGGGTACCCTACGAGCCGACCCAACTTTATTCACATGATGTATTGATACGTCTCCAACGTATCTATAATTTTTGATTGTTCCATGCTATTATATTATCTGTTTTGGACGTTTATAGGCTTTATTATGCACTTCTATATTATTTTTGGGACTAACCTATTAACCCAGAGCCCAGTGCTAGTTTCTGTTTTTTTCCTTGTTTTAGAGTATCGCAAAAAAAGGAAAATCAAAACGGAGTCCAATTGACCTGAAACTTCACGGAACTTATTTTTGGACCAGAAGAAGCCCACAGAGTATCGGAGTTTGACCAGGAGAGTCCCGGGCTGCCCACGAGGGTGGGGGCGCGCCCACCCCCCCTAGGCGCGCCACCCTTCCTCGTGGACAGCCCGGAGGTCCACCGACGTACTTCTTTCTCCCATATATACCCATATACCCTAAAAACTTTGAAGAGCACAATAGATCGATAGTTCCGCCGCCAGAAGCCTCCGTAGCCACTGAAAACAAATCTAGACCCGTTCCGGCACCCTGCCTGAGGGGGCAATCCCTCTCCGGTGGCCATCTTCATCATCCTGGTGCTCTCCATGACGAGGAGGGAGTAGTTCTCCCTCAGGGCTGAGGGTATGTACCAGTAGCTATGTGTTTGATCTCTCTCTCTCTCGTGTTCTTGATTTGGCACGATCTTGATGTATCGTGAGCTTTGCTATTATAGTTGGATCTTATGTTTCTTCTCCCCCTCTACTCTCTTGTAATGGATTGAGTTTCCCCTTTAAAGTTATCTTATCGGATTGAGTCTTTAAAGATTTGAGAACACTTGATATATGTATTGTCGTGCGTATCTGTGGTGACAATGGGATATCACGTGAATCACTTGATGTATGTTTTGGTGATCAACTTGCGGGTTCCGCCCATGAACCTATGCATAGGGGTTGGCACACGTTTTCGTCGTGATTCTCTGGTAGAAACTCTGGGGCACTCTTTGAGGTTCTATGTGTTGGTTGAATAGATGAATCTGAGATTGTGTGATGCATATCGTATAATCATACCCACGGATACTTGAGGTGACATTGGAGTATCTAGGTGACATTAGGGTTTTGGCTGATTTGTGTCTTAAGGTGTTATTCTAGTACGAACTCTATGGTTGTTTGTGACACTTATAGGAATAGCCCAACGGACTGATTGGAAAGAATAACTTTGAGGTGGTTTCGTACCCTACCATAATCTCTTCGTTTGTTCTCCGCTATTAGTGACTTTGGAGTGACTCTTTGTTGCATGTTGAGGGATATTCATATGATCCAATTATGTTATTATTGTTGAGAGAACTTGCACTAGTGAAAGTATGAACCCTAGGCCTTGTTTCCTATCATTGCAATACCGTTTATGCTCACTTTTACCATTAGTTACCTTTCTGTTTTTATATTTTCAGATTACAAAAACTATTATCTTCTATCCATATTGCACTTGTATCACCATCTCTTCGCCGAACTAGCGCACCTATACAATTTACCATTGTATTGGGTGTGTTGGGGACACAAGAGACTCTTTGTTATTTGGTTGCAGGGTTGCTTGAGAGAGACCATCTTCATCCTACGCCTCCTACGGATTGATAAACCATAGGTCATCCACTTGAGGGAAATTTGCTACTGTCCTACAAACCTCTGCACTTGGAGGCCCAACAACGTCTACAAGAAGAAGGTTGTGTAGTAGACATCAAGCTCTTTTCTGGCGCCGTTGCCGGGGAGGTGAGTGCTTGAAGGTATATATTTAGATCTTGCAATCGAGTCTTTTAGTTTCTTGTTTTATCACTAGTTTAGTTTATAAAAGAAAATTACAAAAAATGGAATTAAGTTTGCCTCATGCGCTTCATCTTTTTAATATCTTTCGTGAGTATGATGGAAAGGAAAATTGTGCCAAAGTGTTAGAAGAAGAATGCATTAGAATGTTTGGCACTAAATATTTGAATGATGAGCATGATTGCAATGTTGTTAGTATGAATTCCTTGAATATCCATGATGCTTATGATATGCAAAGCCACAAGCTTGGGGAAGCTATGTTTGATGAAGATGATATTTTTAGTCCCCCAAGTTTTGATGAGCAAATTTACTATGATGAAAGCATGCCTCCTATCTATGATGATTATTGTGATGACACATATGCTTTAAAGAATAATGATAACCATGAAACTTGTCATCTTGATCTTAATTTTCAATCACATGATAGTTATTTTGTTGAGTTTGCTCCCACTGTTATTCATGAGAAGAAATTTGCTTATGTGGAGAGTAATAAAAATTCTATGCTTGTAGATCATGAAAATAATGCTTTAGATGCTGGTTATATTGTTGAATTCATTCATGATGCTACTGAAAATTATTATGAGGGAGGAACATATGCTTGTAGGAATTGCAGTAATATCAAGTTTCCTCTCTATGTGCTTAAAGTTTTGAAGTTATGCTTGTTTTGCCTTCCTATGCTAGTTGATTATTGTTCCCATAAGTCCTTTGCTCACAAAATCCCTATGCATAGGAAGTGGGTTAGACTTAAATGTGCTAGTCATATTCTTCATGATGCTCTCTTTATGTTTCAATTCTTACCTTTTATGTGAGCATCATTGAAATCATCATGCCTAGCTAGGGGCGTTAAACGATAAAGCTTGTTGGGAGGCAACCCAATTTTTTTTTTGTTCCTTGATTTTTGCTCCTGTTTAATAATAAATAATTCATATAGCCTCTATTTATATGTGGTTTTATGTCTTTAATTAGTGTTTGTGCCAAGTAGAACCTTTGGGAAGACTTGGGGAAAGTCTTTGCGATCGTGCTGTAAAAAACAGAAACTTTAGTGCTCACGAGAATTGCTGCCATTGTTTATTGTAGAGTGATATTTAGTTAATTATTTTTGCATATGATTAATATACAAATTACTCAGGTCCACCAATTTATTTTATAATTTTATGAGTTCCATAAGTTTGCGTTAGTTACAGATTACTACAGACTGTTCTGTTTTTGACAGATTCTGTTTTTCATGTGTTGTTTACTTATTTTGATGAATCTATGGCTAGTAAAAGAGTTTATAAACCATAGAGAACTTGGAATACAGTAGGTTTAACATCAATATAAATAAAGAATGAGTTCATTACAGTACCTTGAAGTGGTGTTTTGTTTTCTTTCGCTAACGGAGCTTACGAGTTTTCTGTTAAGTTTTGTGTTGTGAAGTTTTCAAGTTTTGGGTAAAGATTCGATGGACTATGGAATAAGGATTGGCAAGAGCCTAAGCTTGGGGATGCCCAAGGCAACCCAAGGTAATATTCAACGACAACCAAAAGCCTAAGCTTGGGGATGCCCCGGAAGGCATCCCCTCTTTCGTCTTCGTTCATCAGTAACTTTACTTGGAGCTATATTTTTATTCACCACGTGATATGTGTTTTGCTTGGAGCGTCATTTTATTTTCTTTTGTTTTGCTTGTTGTTTGAATAAAATACCAAGATCTGAAATTATTAAATGTTAGAGAGTCTTCACATAGTTTCATAATCATTAGACTACTCATTGATCTTCACTTATATCTTTCGGAGTAGTTTGTCATTTGCTCTCATGCTTCACTTATATAATTTTTTGAGAGTCCTAAACAGCATGGTAATTTGCTTTGGTTATGAATTTAGTCCTAATATGATGGGCATCCATGAGGGATATAATAAAAACTTTCATCTAAAGTGCATTGAATACTATGAGAAGTTTGATACTTGATGATTGTTTTGAGATATGAAGATGGTGATATTAGAGACATGCTAGTTGAGTACTTGTGAATTTGAGAAATACTTGTGTTGAAGTTTGTGATTCCCGTAGCATGCACGTATGGTGAACCATTATGTGATGAAGTCGGAGCATGATTTATTTATTGATTGTCTTCCTTATGAGTGGCGGTCGGGGACGAGCGATGGTCTTTTCCTACCAATCTATCCCCCTAGGAGCATGCGCGTAGTACTTTGTTTCAATAACTAATATATTTTTGCAATAAGTATGTGAGTTCTTTATGACTAATGTTGAGTCCATGGATTATACGCACTCTCACCCTTCCACCATTGCTAGCCTCTCTAGTACCGTGCAACTCTCGCCGGTACCATAAACCCACCATGTACCTTCCTCAAAACATCCACCATACCTACCTATTATGGCATTTCCATAGCCATTCCGAGATATATTGCCATGCAACTTTCCATCGTTCCGCTTATTATGACACGCTCCATCATTGTCATCTTGCTATGCATGATCATGTAGTTGACCTTGTATTTGTGGCAAAGCCACCGTTCATAATTCTTCCATACATGTCACTCATGTGTCATTGCACATCCCGGTACACCTCCGGAGGCATTCATATAGAGTCATATTTTGTTCTAAGTATCGAGTTGTAATTCTTGAGTTGTAAGTAAATAAAAGTGTGATGATCATCATTATTAGAGCATTGTCCTAGTGAGGACAGGATGATGGAGACTATGACTCCCCCACAAGTCGGGATGAGACTCCGGACGCAAAAAAAAAGAGGTCATAAAAAAGAGGAAATGCCCAAATAAAATAAAATAAAATAAAATAAAAATGAGAGAAAAAGAGAGAAGGGACAATGCTACTATCCTTTCCCCACACTTCTGCTTCAAAGTAGCACCATGATCTTCGTGATAAAGAGTCTCCTATGCTGTTACTTTCATATACTAGTGGGAATTTTTCATTATAGAACTTGGCTTGTATATTCCAATGATGGGCTTCCTCAAAATGCCCTAGGTCTTCGTGAGAAAGCGAGTTGGATGCACACCCACTAGTTTCTTATGTTGAGCTTTCATACATTTATAGCTCTAGTGCATCCGTTGCATGGCAATCCCTACTCACTCACATTGATATCTATTGATGTGCATCTCCCTAGCCCGTTGATACGCCTAGTTGATGTGAGACCATCTTCTCCTTTTTTTCTTCTCCACAACCACCATTCTATTCCACATATAGTGTTATGTCCATGGCTCACGCTCATGTATTGCGTGAAGATTGAAAAAGTTTGAGAACATCAAAAGTATGACACAATTGCTTGGCTTGTCATCGGGGTTGTGCATGATTTAAATATTTTGTGTGGTGAAGATGGAGCATAGCCAGACTATATGATTTTGTAGGGATAGCTTTCTTTGGACATGTTATTTTGAGAAGACATGATTGCTTTGTTACTATGCTTGAAGTATTATTATTTTCATGTCAATATTAAACTTTTGTCTTGAATCTTATGGATCTGAATATTCTTGCCACAATAAAGAGAATTACATGGATAAATATGTTAGGTAGCATTCCACATCAAAAATTCTGTTTTTATCATTTACCTACTCGAGGACGAGCAGGAATTAAGCTTGGGGATGCTGATACGTCTCCAGCGTATCTATAATTTTTGATTGTTCCATGCTATTATATTATCTGTTTTGGACGTTTATGGGCTTTATTATGCACTTTTATATTATTTTTGGGACTAACCTATTAACTCAGAGCCCAGTGTCAGTTTCTGTTTTTTTTCCTTGTTTTAGAGTATCGCAGAAAAGGAAAATCAAACGGAGTCCAATTGACCTGAAACTTCACGGAACTTATTTTTGGACCAGAAGAAGCCCACGGAGTATCGAAGTTGGACCAGGAGAGTCTCGGGCTGCCCACGAGGGTGGGGGCGCGCCCACCCCCCTAGGCGCGCCACCCTGCCTCGTGGACAGCCCGGAGGTCCACCGACGTACTTCTTCCTCCCATATATACCGATATACCCTAAAAATTTCGAAGAGCACAATAGATCAGGAGTTCCGCTGCCAGAAGCCTCCGTAGCCACCGAAAAAAAATCTAGACCCGTTCTGGCACCCTGCCAGAGGGGGCAATCCCTCTCCGGTGGCCATCTTCATCATCCCGGTGCTCTCCACGACGAGGAGGGAGTAGTTCTCCCTCGGGGCTGAGGGCATGTACCAGTAGCTATGTGTTTGATCTCTCTCTCTCTCTCTCTCTCTCTCTCTCTCGTGTTCTTGATTTGGCACGATCTTGATGTATCGCGAGCTTTGCTATTATAGTTGGATCTTATGTTTCTTCTCCCCCTCTACTCTCTTGTAATGGATTGAGTTTCCCCTTTGAAGTTATCTTATCAGATTGCCTCTTTAAAGATTTGAGAACACTTGATGTATGTCTTGCCGTATGTATCTATGGTGACAATGGGATATCACGTGATTCACTTGTTGTATGTTTTGGTGATCAACTTGCGGGTTCCGCCCATGAACCTATGCATAGCGGTTGGCACACATTTTCGTCGTGATTCTTCGGTAGAAACTTTTGGGCACTCTTTGAGGTTCTATGTGTTGGTTGAATAGATGAATCTGAGATTGTGTGATGCATATCGTATAATCATACCCATGGATACTTGAGGTGACATTGGAGTATCTAGGTGACATTAGGGTTTTGGTTGATTTGTGTCTTAAGGTGTTATTCTAGTATGAACTCTAGGGCTGTTTGTGACACTTATAGGAATAGCCCAATGGATTGATTGGAAAGAATAACTTTGAGGTGGTTTCGTAACCTACCATAATCTCTTCGTTTGTTCTCCACTATTAGTGACTTTGGAGTGACTCTTTGTTGCATTTTGAGGGATAGTTATATGATCCAATTATGTTATTATTGTTGAGAGAACTTGCACTACTAAAAGTATGAACCCTAGGCCTTGTTTCCTATCATTGCAATACCTTTTATGCTCACTTTTACCATTAGTTACCTTGCTGTTTTTATATTTTCAGATTACCAAAACTATTATCTTCTATCCATATTGCACTTGTATAACCATCTCTTTGCCGAACTAGTGCACCTATACAATTTACCATTGTATTGGGTGTGTTGGGGACACACGAGACTCTTTGTTATTTGGTTGCAGGGTTGCTTGAGAGAGGCCATCTTCATCCTACGCCTCCTACGGATTGATAAACCTTAGGTCATCCACTTGAGGGAAATTTGCTACTGTCCTACAAACCTCTGCACTTGGAGGCCCAACAACGTCTACAAAAAGAAGGTTGTGTAGTAGACATCAAGCTCTTTTCTGGCGCCGTTGCGGGGGAGGTGAGTGCTTGAAGGTATATCTTTAGATCTTGCAATCGAGTCTTTCAGTTTCTTGTTTTATCACTAGTTAATTTATAAAATAAAATTACAAAAACATGGAATTAAGTTTGCCTCATACGCTTCATCTTTTTAATATCTTTTGTGAGTATGATGGAAAGGAAAATTGTGCCAAAGTGTTAGAAGAAGAATGCATTAGAATGTTTGGCACTAAATATTTGAATGATGAGCATGATTGCAATGTTGTTAGTATGAATTCCTTGAATATCCATGATGCTAATGATATGCAAAGACACAAGCTTGGGGAAGCTATGTTTGATGAAGATGATATTTTTAGTCCCCCAAGTTTTGATGAGCAAATTTACTATGATGAAAACATGCCTCCTATCTATGATGATTATTGTGATGACACGTATGCTTTAAAGAATAATGATAACCATGAAACTTGTCATCTTGATCTTAATTTTCAATCACATGATAGTTGTTTTGTTGAGTTTGCTCCCACTATTATTCATGAGAAGAAATTTGCTTATGTGGAGAGTAATAAAAATTCTATGCTTGTAGATCATGAAAATAATGCTTTAGATGTTGGTTATATTGTTGAATTCATTCATGATTCTACTGAAAATTATTATGAGGGAGGAACATATGCTTGTAGGAATTGCAATAATATCAAGTTTCCTCTCTATGTGCTTAAAGTTTTGAAGTTATGCTTGTTTTGCCTTCCTATGCTAGTTGATTATTGTTCCTATAAGTCCTTTGCTCACAAAATCCCTATGCATAGGAAGTGGGTTAGACTTAAATGTGCTAGTCATATTCTTCATTATGCTCTCTTTATGTTTCAATTCTTACCTTTTATGTGAGCATCATTGAAATCATCATGCCTAGCTAGGGGCGTTAAACGATAGCGCTTGTTGGGAGGCAACCCAATTTTATTTTTGTTCCTTGATTTTTGCTCCTGTTTAGTAATAAATAATTCATATAGCCTCTGTTTATATGTGGTTTTATGTCTTTAATTAGTGTTTGTGCCAAGTAGAACCTTTGGGAAGACTTGGGGAAAGTCTTTGCGATCATGCTGTAAAAAACATAAACTTTAGCGCTCACGAGAATTGCTGCCATTGTTTATTGGAGAGTGATATTTAGTTAATTATTTTTGTAGATGATTAATAGAGCAATTCCTCGGGTCCAAAAATTTATTTGATAATTTTATGAGTTCCAAAAGTTTGCGTTAGTTACAGATTACTACAGACTGTTCTGTTTTTGACAGATTCTGTTTTTCATGTGTTGTTTACTTATTTTGATAAATCTATGGCTAGTAAAAGAGTTTATAAACCATAGAGAACTTGGAATACAGTAGGTTTAACACCAATATAAATAAAGAATGAGTTCATTACAGTACCTTGAAGTGGTGTTTTGTTTTCTTTCGCTAACGGAGCTTACGAGTTTTCTGTTAAGTTTTGTGTTGTGAAGTTTTCAAGTTTTGGGTAAAGATTCGATGGACTATGGAATAAGGATTGGCAAGAGCCTAAGCTTGGGGATGCCCAAGGCAACCCAAGGTAATATTCAAGGACAACCAAAAGCCTAAGCTTGGGGATGCCCCGGAAGGCATCCCCTCTTTCGTCTTCGTTCATCGGTAACTTTACTTGGAGCTATATTTTTATTCACCACGTGATATGTGTTTTGCTTGGAGCGTCATTTTATTTTCTTTTGTTTTGCTTGCTGTTTGAATAAAATACCAAGATCTGAAATTATTAAATGTTAGAGAGTCTTCATATAGTTGCATAATCATTCGACTACTCATTGATCTTCACTTATATCTTTCGGAGTAGTTTGTCATTTGCTCTCATGCTTCACTTATATAATTTTTTGAGAGTCCTAAACAGCATGGTAATTTGCTTTGGTTATGAATTTAGTCCTAATATGATGGGCATCCAAGAGGGATATAATAAAAACTTCCATATAAAGTGCATTGAATACTATGAGAAGTTTGATACTTGATGATTGTTTTGAGATATGAAGATGGTGATATTAGAGACATGCTAGTTGAGTACTTGTGAATTTGAGAAATACTTGTGTTGAAGTTTGTGATTCCCGTAGCATGCACGTATGGTGAACCGTTATGTGATGAAGTCAGAGCATGATTTATTTATTGATTGTCTTCCTTATGAGTGGCGGTCGGGGACGAGCGATGGTGTTTTCCTACCAATCTATCCCCCTAGGAGCATGTGCATAGTAATTTGTTTCAATAACTAATAGATTTTTGCAATAAGTATGTGAGTTCTTTATGACTAATGTTGAGTCCATGGATTATACTCACTCTCACCCTTCCACCATTGCTAGCCTCTCTAGTACCGCGCAACTCTCGCCGGTACCATAAACCCACCATGTACCTTCCTCAAAAGAGCCACCATACCTAACTATTACACTACAAGAAATATGTCAACTTGTGACCACCACTATTGGTCACTGAATGGTCACAAATTTCCATTTGTGACCTTTTTGTGACCAAAAACATAAGATCAAAAGTTGGCCGTCATAAACTGACTATAGCGACCTTTGTTCTGGAATGGTCGTAGACGTTTATGACCAAAATATGTCTACTGTGGCGTTTTGGTCACTAGCAATCTCCCCAGGCCACGTAGGCATCCAGCATGGCAAGATGATGTGGCACAAGATTCAGCCCGGTCCAATTCGGTTTTCTACATGGGCCTAGCCCAACAATTCGGCCTTTTCAATATATACTTTTCTGTTAATTTTCGCTAGCTACATGGGCCTAGCCCATTTTATTTTCTAGGACGTGGCCTTCTATAATTCATTTCTTTTTTTGGGCCTCAGCCCTTTTATAGCCCAATTTATTTTGGGCCTCCACAACATACATTTAGAAGCTTGACATCACAAGGGCAGCTATTCCAGCTTGACATATCAGCATGTACGCATGTATCCAAACCATTTTATTTCTTTCAACAGCCACAACCACAAAGTAGATAGTAGATACATTCAACAGACTAAATTAACATAGGAATGAAGCAACAAAGGGCAGCCCAAGTAGAGGAACTACATGGTACTACAACTACATGGGACTACAGCTACCATTTCTATTTCTACCAGCAGTAGTAGGGACTACCAAGGAGCTAAACGAACAGCGACCGAGCTAAACTAACAGCGATCATCCATCATCAATCAGTGACAGTAGCAATGAGTGGCAGCGGCGACGTTCGAGAGAGCCCCTCCCCCTGCTGCTGCTTGGTTGCGTGCTACTGCTTGGTGTGCTGCATCACTAGTCACCCTGCACAGCAAGAATTTTAGCTTTACATAAGGTTTGCAAGAACAGGACCCTGATACATGAGATTGACATTCACAAGCTATTTGCATTTATATTTAGAACTGGGTCACACCATTTGCATTACTAGTTATGTATTGACATACTAATCTAAAAGAACATATATAGAAACATATGAATTTTATTTCTGAATACCATTACAGAAGTACTAAAAAACAAGAGCTCATTACACAAGAATCCAGGAAGACCCATCAATTATGCGCCGGAGCGGGAGATGTGCAGGCAGATCAAATAGTAGATTCGAGCAAGAAGGATGTACTACCTGAAATGGGAAACTAGGAGGCCAATCCGACGAGTCCCACCCAAGCTGTGGAAGGAGCAGCGGCAGCAGCTGCAGAAGGACTCGACGGCCCAGACACCGTCATGGACCTGGTAGGTGACGACGACATGGTAGTGGTGGAAGCC
Source organism: Triticum aestivum (assembly GCF_018294505.1). Classification (NCBI taxonomy): domain Eukaryota; kingdom Viridiplantae; phylum Streptophyta; class Magnoliopsida; order Poales; family Poaceae; genus Triticum; species Triticum aestivum. Next base: position 737,349,202 of record NC_057812.1, read on the forward strand.
GCCGCCGAGGCCGACTGCGCCTACGGCATCCTCGTCGTCCTACAAGGCGATGAGGACGGTCGGGTCGGCGTTGAGCCGGTGGTCGTGGTTCCTGTAAAAACTACAGGAAACTTAATTACTTCTCAATACTGTGGGGTCACACTTTCAGAAAACCTGTCTATCTATATACAAACTTGAAAGATAAGCCATGCAAAGGTTCAGTGGATCCAAATAAACATGCACATCATAAAACTAGAGGAACAGACAGTCAACACGTATATATCTAGTCAATAAAATATGCATGCAAAGTTGTACTGATGTAGACATGCTTTCACATCAAAATTCAGAAACATCAGAGTCTCGCTGCATCTCAAAATCAAGCCGATCTAACATGTAGGCACTGATTAACAGATCCAATAATACTAATGCAATTGTAATCATACGACAGAACAGAGTATAGGAGGCTCAATCGTTCAACATTTCCAGTGCAAGCATTGTACAAAGCAAAACAAATTAAGACCCAATAAGACACTATTACAGTACAGTACGACGGCGTCTATTGCCTCGATCGTTCAACATTTCCAGTGCAAGCATTGTACAAAGCAAAACACCCAATAAGACACAAATACAGTACAGTACGACGGCGTCTATTGCCCATCTAGAAAACAAGGTGACATACTGCAGGTTCAAAAATTTCCTACCAATAATGATATGTTTGTACAATGGTTGGTGTATGCGGAGCTCATCATTGTATGATGTATAACAGATGTTATATAACAGAGAAGAATGGCAAAAAAACATTTGGTGGCATTGCGATGTTGAAAGAAGTATGCAAAAAAGCTACTCAGTTGCTAGCAAGATGAATCAACAAGAACTGTGAAGGTTGGAGTCTAGAAAGGTATTCCCTGTTGGAAATCGACTACGACAGCAGTTAAGCTATGCATCATTCTTGGCGATGGATCTCATCCCTGTCATTTTTAGCAATCACTGCACGTAAAAGAAGTAAAGCATGTCAGTTGTATTGATTTTCAAACACACAAAAATGAAGGAGCAAAAGGCAGCCAAAATATAACTGCAGGGCCCTCTTAACAAATAATGTTTGTGCTCAGTCTGTTAGTACAAACACTACTATATCTGCCAAATGCATAGGCCAATTAATATGCCTATTTATATAAATGGATGGGTTAAGTGTACAAGAGTGGTAGGCCTAAAATTCCCAAAATTAGACAGGGAAACGAAATGCTTGTTGCATGCCGCACGCTGTCTAGAACAGTAGTGGAAAGAGATGAGTCTGTAGGCTGCCCGCCTGCCTGCCTGATATGATGGTGAGAGAGATGGACGGTAGCAGCGAAAGATAAGCCATATAGCTTTGTTTAATATTACTAAGATATATAGCCATTAGTTCGTTTTAACATGGAACCCAAGAGTATGTGACTCTAGCACCCTGAGAAAGATGTTAATATGCCATCATACTAGCTGATAGACAAACATTCCAGGAAGAATAGATGCTTGTTTAACGGGTACAATCGGTACTGCTATCTCTAACAGACAAATTTAAAGATATTAAAAGAAGCACCTGATAGAGAATTTTGCCAACAATTGCAGTGCTTCAGTTATGTTTCAGGAAATAACAAACTACGACTTAGAGCAACAGTTTGAATAACAGTGGGTTCTGACATCAAATTGGAATTTTTATGAGCCTCACGAACTCAAATTACATTCCATATATACTAATATGGTTCACTATCATCACGAGAGCCCCTCAATCATGCATCAATCATAATATCATCATCAGCATAGCTCTTGGAAATAAGACAAAGAATAGAGGAATTACCGAAATCGGTGAATCTCTTCCTAGGGACATGCATGAACTCTGCATACTCCCTGTCTTCATCAATCCTGTGGAGTTGCAGAACCAGCGTGCGACGGGTGACAATGCCTGCAGAATCAAACCAAACAAAACAAATCAATGCGTCACAAAAACAAAACAGGACGCCAAAATGGACAAGCTCTTGCTGCTTGAATAACCATACCTGAACCCTGGGTAGGAAATCCTTTCCAACAACGCTCTCCAGCACTGAAGATTTGCCCGAACTCTATAGTGTGCCAAAGGAGTTCAAATGTCAAAACACAGAACCACATCTGGTAATTGTATACCCACTTGTACTGAGATGCGCTTGAACCACTCTTAACAGCGCGAGTTCATGCAGAACTGCTTGCTTGAAACTAGGAGGATTCTCATTACGCGAAACAACATGCCCCCTAGTTGATCCCAAGTGGTAGTAGTACCTAGCTTCCTAGCACTACACAATTACTGGTCATGTAGGCAACTACGTGCAACCAAACTATATAGCAAAAGATTCAAACAAGCAACAGCGGCCCAAATCTAGCTGACAACCCCTACAACAACCGCAGATCCAAGCATAGCTAGACCACATCACCGCGGCCAAACCGTGGACAAACCGGGCATCCAAGTTGGGTGGCAAGGTTGCGAGATCCAGCAGACACAGCTGGGGCGCCAGATCCGGCGGAGGGGGGAGAAAACGGACGGGGCGCGCACCTGGCCTCCGACGACGGCGATGGACGGCAGCGAGTGCCAGAGGGTGGGGAGGGCGCTCTCCTCGTCGTGGTCGCCAAGCGCCGTGCAAGCGCGCTGCAGCTTATTGACGAGCGAGATCAGGTTCTCCATGGTCGTCGGCGCGGGATCTGGCCGGACCCGATCGGGCGGGCGGGGTCGAGGCGGTGGAGTGGGGAGGGAGGGAGACGAGACGACGCCAACTGCTGAGCCGAGCCGCGTCGGTCGGGCTCGAGCTGTGGATGGTCGGAGCAGCGAGGGCGACGCGGATCGACGGGGGAAGGCGCGCGGCGGCCGACGGGGAAGAAGCTCGTATCCGGCGATTTGGGGCACCCAGCTTGAACTGGTGGCCATAGTCGATGCAGAGGGAAGCTTCGGAGCTCGTGGACACCTTCGCATGTCGCCATGTGGTGGGTGAGGATGTGCGGATCGAAGGGTGCGACGGGGGGATCGATCTGAGTTAGGGTTTGGGCTGCGGGTGGGGGGTATCTCTTTTTGTTTTCTTTTTTTCTTTTTTCTGTAGAAAGATGGATGGATGGATGGACGCCATGTCATCAATCTGTGGGAAGTGTTCTGATTGGTTCGAAAAGTCAATGGTTTAAAATAGTTTTCAAGTACTAAATATAGAGGGATTTTGTGAAGTAGCTATAAAAATATTTTTCAAAAGAGCACCAGACAAATTTTCACTAGAGTTAGACCACATTTTATGGATAAGGACCAATTTGTATGCATTTCCGATCTTCCTAGCTATTTTTAATCATTTTCCGAGTGGCAAAAATGGGTTTTTTGTGAAGAACCTACCAAATATTTGTTGCAAAATTGGACTCCATCAATTTTCTAAAATACTAGTCCATATTTAATATAAAATTGACCAAATGGTTGGGTGTCAAAAGTTTTGATCCACCTCTCGTGAAGAAGACAAATTTCCACCGGTTCAGTTGGAAGCGGGTCAAATTTGAACTACAGCTGCCTCATAGTTTGCTCTTTATTTTTCTCAAAACATATTTTTAGGTACAAAAGTATCTATTTAATCAGAGAAACACCAAAGGTTTTCCAAAACTCAACCACTAGCTAGGAACGGTCAAGCCCGCTGTTTTGACCGCATTTTGAAACGGGCATAAAAAATTCAAAAAAAATCAAAAAAAATGGAAAACCCTCGCATTGTGTCATTATATGTGGTCAAGTTTCCAGAAAAACTAACAAACTTGTAATACGGCAATTATTTTAAAAAAGTATTCTCAGAAATGAGCTATCATGCGTGAAGATTCATGGCTTTCAAGCGAAATGATCAATCTTATGGTCACATTCATGGCATAGTTTGTTCAAATGATCTCATATTGTGCACAAGGGTGTATCTTGGAATTCCAAACAATGTTGCCTAAGGGAGTGTTCATTTTCTTTGCACGGAAAATTCATTTTCCATTTTTCGAGTGCCCAAAATGAGTTTTTTTGTGAAGGACCTACCAAATAATTGTTGCAAAATTGGACCAGATCAATTTTATAAAATACTAGGCCATATTAAATTCACAATTGACCAAATGGTTGGGTGCCAAAAATTTTGATCCACCTCTGGTGAAAAAGACAAATTCCCGCCGATTCAGCTGGAAGCGGGTCAAATTTGAACTGCAGCTGCCTCATAGTTTGCTATTTCTTTTTTCCAAAAATCATTTCTAGGTACATAAGTATCTATTTAATCAGAGAAACATCAAAAGTTTTTCAAGATTCAACCACTAGCTAGGAACGGTCAAGCCCGCCGTTTTGACCGCATTTTGAAACGGGCATAAAAAATTCAAAAAAAAATCAAAAAATTGGAAAACCTTCGCATTGTGTCATTATATGTCACCAAGTTTCCAGGAAAAATAATAAACTTGTAATACGGTAATTATTTTAAAAAAGTGTTCTTAGAAATGAGCTATCATGTGTGAAGATTCATGGATTTCAAGCCAAACGCTCAATCTTATGGCCACATTCATGGCATAGTTTGTTCAAATGATCTCATATTGTGCACAAGGGTGCATATTGGAATTCCAAACAATGTTGCCTAAGGAAGTTTTCATTTTCTTTGGACGAAAAAACCATTTTCCATTTTCTGAGTGCCTGAAATGAGTTTTTTTTGTGAAGGACCTACCATATATTTGTTGCAAAATTGGACCTAATCAATTTTATAAAATATTAGGACATATTTAATGCACAATTGACAAAATGATTGGGTGCCAAAAGTTTTGATCCACCTCTGGTGAAAAGGACAAATTCCCGTCGATTCAGCTGGAAGCGGGTCAAATTTGAACTGCAGCTACCTCATAGTTTGCTATTTATTTTTTCCAAAAATCATTTCTAGGTACATAAGTATCTATTTAATCAGAGAAACATCAAAAGTTTTCTAAGATTCAACCACTAGCTAGGAACGGTCAAGCCCGCCATTTTGACCGCATTTTGAAACGGGCATAAAAAATTCAAAAAAAAATCAACAAATTGGAAAACCTTCGCATTGTGTCATTATATGTGACCAAGTTTCCAGGAAAAATAATAAACTTGTAATACGGTAATTATTTTAAAAAAGTGTTCTCATAAATGAGCTATCAAGTGTGAAGATTCATGGCTTTCAAGCCAAATGATCAATCTTATGGCCACATTCATGGCATAGTTTGTTCAAATGATCTCATATTATGCACAAGGGTGCATATTGGAATGGCAAACAATGTTGCCTAAGGAAGTTTTCATTTTCTTTGGACGAAAAAACCATTTTCCATTTTTCTGAGTGCCCAAAATGAGTTTTTTTAAGGACCTCCCAAATAATTGTTGCAAAATTGGACCAAATCAATTTTCTAAACTACTAGGACATATTTAATGCACAATTGAAAAAATGGTTGGGTGTAAAAAGTTTTGATCCACTTCTCGTGAAAAAGACAAATTTCCGCCGATTCAGCTCGAAGCGGGTCAAATTTGAACTGCAACTGCCTCATAGTTTGCTATTTATTTTTTCCAAAAATCATTTCTAGTTACATAAGTACCTATTTAATCATAAATACATGGTTTGGTGGCGATACGTCGAGGTTTGGGCGGTGGCCGAGGCCCCCAACTCTAGAGCGCGTAAACTCGCATGCCCACCGCGTGGTCACCGCCTGGCCGTGGTGTTGCCATGTGTTCTGGGCGGCCTAGGCATGTCTAGTGGGTTGGGCACTCCCCAGGTAGGTGCTAGGAAGAAAATCACAACATAAGATTGTCACGAGGAGACCGATCGATGCTCAAACATGAATAAGCAGCCAAGTGTTTGATTAGCGGTACGGGAAATGCACATGGCCAATGGGCGTGAGTTTTGGCCGAGGATGATCATCTACTAAGGAGAATGTATTCACAAATTTTTAGCTCAAAAGGAGGATCCTAGGTGGTACTTTCTTTGCAAAGTACCACACTAGACAAAAATATGAATGTTGAAGCTGGGCTCAAAATAATGAATGGATTGAGCTGAAATTTGGTGGAGGATGGTTAGTTGGGCATATGAAAGTATTGTAGAAAATTGATATCATTTTGACATGCCAAAGTAGTACTTCCTTCACAATGCTCTTCTATGGACAAAAACTTGGGAAAACTAGTGAGAGAGATTGGATGAATGAAATGAGCTAAAAATTGGTGTAGGTAAGTTACATAGGTATGGTCATGCACTGGTAAATTTTCAGATCATTTGGGTAAGCCTAGCTAGTACTTACTTCACAAAGCTTCTCTCGAGGTAGAAACTTTGGAAATTTCCTGAGAAAGATTTACTAGGAAAATTGAGCTGAATATTATCATGTGGCAATGATTTGGGTATGGAAGAGTGCCCGAAAAGTTTGAGGGTAATAGGAGTGGTCTATATAACACTTGCTTTGCAATGTGCCAATTTGGCCATAAAATATAAATTGAACCTGGGCTCACATAGATGATTTGACTGAGCTGAAATTTGGAGGAGGGTGATAATTTGGGCATATGAAGGAACTATATAAATTTCATGTCATTTAGAGATATAAAAAAGGTACTTCCTTCACAATGCTTCTAGGTGGACAAAAACTTTGGAAATTTGCCGAGGAAGATTTGCTAGGAAAATGGAGCTGAATTTTGTCATGCGGTAATGATTTGGATAGGAAAGATTGCCCAAAAATTCCGAGGGCAATCAAGAATACATAAATAGCACTTCCTTCATAAAGTGTTGTTGTGAACAGAATAGGAAAATGAATATTGTTGAATTAGTTTTGAACTAGGCAAGGAAGGACTTTTACATATTTGATGAAGATATGCCCCAAAGAATTTATGAGATTTTTTTGGGAATTTTGGGAATGATAGAAATATAGGTTGCTTCACAACCTAGGGCAAAAACTGTCACATGGACATGACACATAGGCAAAACTGATGAGATGGCGCCTAGTCATCACAACCCACCACAATCTACAAGGCTATGACCATCTATATTGGTCATTAACAACTAGAAATAAGGCAGCGGACTAGCACTGTTTGCTTTGTGACCATTTCATGTAAGGAAATTACGACTTTTCTGACCAAAATGGTCGCAATGGTTTAGGGTTTGGAGCCCCCTGAACAGCTTTTGACCAATTGGTCTAAAATGGTCATAAATTTATGACCAATTCTTCGAGGGTCACTCACAGAAGGTCATAAGTTGACATATTTCTTGTAGTGTTATGGCATTTCCATAGCCATTCCGAGATATATTGCCATGCAACTTTCCACCGTTCCGCTTATTATGACACGCTCCATCATTGCCATATTTCTATGCATGATCATGTAGTTGACCTTGTATTTGTGGCAAAGCCACCGTTCATAATTCTTCCATACATGTCACTCATGAGTCATTGCACATCCCGGTACACCTCCGGAGGCATTCATATAGTCATATTTTGTTCTAAGTATCAAGTTGTAATCCTTGAGTTGTAAGTAAATAAAAGTGTGATGATCATCATTATTAGAGCATTGTCTTAGTGAGCACAGGATGATGGAGACTATGACTCCCCCACAAGTCGGGATGAGACTCCGGACGCAAAAAAAAAGAGGCCATAAAAAAAGAGAAAAGGCCCAAATAAAATAAAATAAAATAAAATAAAAATGAGAGAAAAAGAGAGAAGGCACAGTGCTACTATCCTTTCCCCACACTTCTGCTTCAAAGTAGCACCATGATCTTCGTGATAAAGAGTCTCCTATGTTGTTACTTTCATATACTAGTGGGAATTTTTCATTATAGAACTTGGCTTGTATATTCCAATGATGGGCTTCCTCAAAATGCCCTAGGTCTTCGTGAGCAAGCGAGTTGGATGCACACCCACTAGTTTCTTATGTTGAGCTTTCATACATTTATAGCTCTAGTGCATCCGTTGCATGGCAATCCCTACTCACTCACATTGATATCTATTGATGGGCATCTCCATAGCCCATTGATACGCCTAGTTGATGTGAGACTATCTTCTCCTTTTTGTCTTCTCCACAACCACCATTCTATTCCACCTATAGTGTTATGTCCATGGCTCACGCTCATGTATTGCGTGAAGATTGAAAAAGTTTGAGAACATCAAAAGTATGAAACAATTGCTTGGCTTCTCGTCGAGGTTGTGCATGATTTAAATATTTTGTGTGGTGAAGATGGAGCATAGCCAGACTATATGACTTTGTAGGGATAGCTTTCTTTGGCCATGTTATTTTGAGAAGACATGATTGCTTTGTTAGTATGCTTGAAGTATTATTATTTTCATGTCAATATTAAACTTTTGTCCTGAATCTTATGGATCTGAATATTCTTGTCACAATAAAGAGAATTACATGGATAAATATGTTAGGTAGCATTCCACATCAAAAATTCTGTTTTTATCATTTACCTACTCGAGGACGAGCAGGAATTAAGCTTGGGGATGCTGATACGTCTCCAACGTATCTATAATTTTTGATTGTTCCATGCTATTATATTATCTGTTTTTGACGTTTATGGGCTTTATTATGCACTTTTATATTATTTTTGGGACTAACCTATTAACCCAGAGCCCAGTGCCAGTTTCTGTTTTTTCCTTGTTTTAGAGTATCGCAGAAAAGGAAAATCAAACGGAGTCCAATTGACCTAAAACTTCACGGAACTTATTATTGGACCAGAAGAAGCTCATGGAGTATCGGAGTTGGACCAGGAGAGTCCCGGGCTACCCACGAGGGTGGGGGCGCGCCCACCCCCCTGGGAGCGCCCCCTGCCTCGTGGACATCCCGGAGGTCCACCGACGTACTTCTTCCTCCCATATATACCGATATACCCAAAAAAATCGAAGAGCACAATAGATCGGGAGTTCCACCGCCAGAAGCCTCCGTAGCCACCGAAAACAAATCTAGACCCGTTCCGGCACCCTGCCGGAGGGGGCAATCCCTCTCCGGTGGCCATCTTCATCATCCCGGTGCTCTCCATGACGAGGAGGGAGTAGTTCTCCCTCAGGGCTGAGGATATGTACCAGTAGCTATGTGTTTGATCTCTCTCTCTCTCTCGTGTTCTTGATTTGGCACGATCTTGATGTATCGCGAGCTTTGCTATTATAGTTGGATCTTATGTTTCTTCTCCCCCTCTACTCTCTTGTAATGGATTGTGTTTCCCCTTTGAAGTTATCTTATCGGACTGAGTCTTTAAAGATTTGAGAACACTTGATGTATGTCTTGCCGTGCGTATCTGTGGTGACAATGGGATATCACGTGATTCACTTGATGTATGTTTTGCTGATCAACTTGCGGGTTCCGCCCATGAACCTATGCATACGGGTTGGCACACGTTTTCGTCGTGATTCTCTGGTAGAAACTTTGGGGCACTCTTTGAGGTTCTATGTGTTGGTTGAATAGATGAATCTGAGATTGTGTGATGCATACTGTATAATCATACCCACGGATACTTGAGGTGACATTGGAGTATCTAGGTGATATTAGGGTTTTGGTTGATTTGTGTCTTAAGGTGTTATTCTAGTACGAACTCTAGGGCAGTTTGTGAAACTTATAGGAATAGTCCAACGGATTGATTGGAAAGAATAACTTTGAGGTGGTTTCGTACCCTACCATAATCTCTTCGGTTGTTCTCCGCTTTAGTGACTTTGGAGTGACTCTTTGTTGCATGTTGAGGGATAGTTATATGATCAAATTATGTTATTATTGTTGAGAGAACTTGCACTAGTGAAAGTATGAACCCTAGGCCTTGTTTCCTATCATTGCAATACCATTTATGCACACTTTTACCATTAGTTACCTTGCTGTTTTTATATTTTCAGATTACAAAAACTATTATCTTCTATCCATATTGCACTTGTATCACCATCTCTTCGCCGAACTAGTGCACCTATACAATTTACCATTGTATTGGGTGTGTTGGGGACACAAGATACTCTTTGTTATTTGGTTGCATGGTTGCTTGAGAGAGACAATCTTCATCCTACGCCTCCTACGGATTGATAAACCTTAGGTCATCCACTTGAGGGAAATTTGCTACTGTCCTACAAACCTCTACATTTGGAGGCCCAACAACGTCTACAAGAAGAAGGTTGCGTAGTAGACATCATGTATCATGTATCGTATGTATGTAGTATATACTCATGATCACTTCCCAAAGTGATCACGACCCGATAGAATAGCATAGCAGACAAACAAGAATGTAGGGCCACTTATGTAATACTAGCATCCTATACTAAGCATTAGGATAGCAGGTAAGGTATCAACAGTAGTAGCAAAGACAGGTTATGCAGAAATATATGGTCAACCCGATGAAACAGTAACACTACTCTAATGTAAGCAGCAGAGAGAAGGATTAGGCGGTATCGGGATGATCAAGGAGGTTTTGCTTTCCTGGAAGCTCTGTCTAGAAGGAGGGATCGTCGACTCCGTAGTCGTACTGGGTAGTAGCGGCATCAGTCTCGATGTCTAATGGAGAGAAGAGGGGGAAGAAACAACAAGTACAATGCAAACAGATGCATCACAATTCATGCATGGCAACAAGCATTGGTAGATGTGGTCTAACATAGTACTACACGATACTCGTGAAGGGGGAAAACATCCGGGAATGCTTTCCCAAAGTTTGGCGTTTTCCGATCAGATGAATCGGAGGGGACGTTTCCATGTTCTCTATGCTAGGGGCACATGATAGATGAATGGAGTGCGTATTCAGATTCGTCACATTTTTGTGAGCAACTTTCATGTACAAAATATTTTTATCCGAGTTACAGATTATTTTATATTAATTTCCAAAGTTTAAATGATTTTCTGGAATTATGGGGCTTATTTTGATACGGAAATTATTAAATGCATAAATACTAGATACACCCAGAAATGTACCCAGCCAATGCCTTTGTGAGGTTGACACAAGGGCCCACTGGCTAACTCAGCAGCTGACTGGGCAGGCCTTATCCACAGGAATAGTAGGGGGGCACCATCTGTCATTGGCTGCAGTGCTAACCAGGGATATTTATAAAGTGATTTAATTAAAAAAAGGTTGGACCCGCCTGTCAGCAGGTCATTAGGTTCATTTAATTAGTGTTTAATTAATCCAAAGTTAATTTAGACACGGGTCCCATTTGTCATTTACACATGGGTGGTGGATTAGAGCCCAGCTTAGCAGCTAATATCAAAGGGTCCACCTGCCGGTGGCCCACGGGCCGGTTCAAACGGCCGGCCACGCCGGCGGGGCAAAACAGGCAGCGCCACGCGGGACCTCGCCACAATCACCCCTCCGGCCACAAACGGGCACGTGGTTGGGCGTGTCTGGCAGCATGGGAGGTGCTGCGTCGGACGGTGGTCGTGATAGTCGCCGGGGAGGCCGGGAACGCTGTCGGCGCTGATGGCAGGCGGCAGGCGGAGCTCGGCCTTGAGGAAAACGGTGTCAGGGTCAGCCAAAACGAGCAAGGGGAGGGGGAAAGCGGACGGCGGCTCACCGTAGAGCTTACTACATGACATATAAGCAAAAATTTCTTGAAATGCGCTATATTACTATCTAAGTTACTTCCACTATGATAGCCCGAATGTGATAATGTCTCGTGCATGAAAAACAGCCAGCTTCTCGCATTCGGCTCTGTACAACCAATCATGTGCTCGGTTACGGTGGGATCCGAGAGTGCCCAGGTGCACCTGATATCGTGCAATCAATAAGGGAGTGGCTTCATGAGTTAGCGCTGCCGTGTGGTACCAAATTTAGTACCACACAGCTCGTTTCTAATTCTGTTCCGCAGCTTACATAAGCTGCTGGGCTATTTTTTTTTTTGCAATGAACTTGGGGAGCTTTATTGCATAGCTAACATATGATTACAATCTGCCCGCAGGCCACTTAGAAGAAAGGATGGACAGCTCTCAAGCCAACAGCCTGAAACCAACAAGGAACAGGCCCGTTTAGCACAAGAGTCGGCCAAAGTATTAGCCTCCCTTGGAACATATCTAACAGAGAAAGAGATAAAAATGAAGACTTCTCCCCAATGTCATCTAAAATAGGCACAACAATTGACCTCGAACTGTCACGCGATAACCAGAGGTTGACAACCTCTAAACAGTCTACTTCCATCAGCACATGTGAGAAACCACGCAGCTGAGCGATGATGACTCCCTCCCGTAGAGCTAAGGCCTACGCAACGAGAGGATCTGTCACCCCCGGGAAGGGTTTGCTCCATGCTCCGATGAACGAAAGGTGAGACCGAGCTATCCCACCCCCTCCCGCACACCGAGCATCGCTGTTAATAGCACCATCCGTGTTGATCTTGATCCATCCCACATCCGGCGTGCGCCACAGCGCTCCTGACACGCCCCTCGTAGGTTTTGGAACATCAATCATTAAAATATCATCGCGAACTATCTTTACCGATCTTGTCATGCGTCCATCGATTCCGATCAGACCATATCGCATGCATAACCGTGATAATCCTGCATCTGTCTTGATCTTCTATGATGTCGTCCGTCAATACATCCCTCGCCCAAGTGGCAGGGTGTAACCTTGGTAACTTCAAACCCAAGAAATCTCGGGCTATTGCCCAAAATAATTTGGCATGTGAACAGTTTATCAGTGCATGTCGTAGATCCTCCACTGAGGCTTTACACAGATCACACACTGCTGCTGTCCGGATATGCCTATGCTGAAGAGTAGCATAGTCTGGTAGAATTCCATGCAAGACCCGCCACCAGAAAACACGGACTCTGGGAATAACCTTTAGTTTCCACAAGGCGATCCACATGGGTCTATCTGAAGTTGAACGCTCTTCCTCTAGAGCTGAACGCTCTTTCCGAGTCACTAGAGCACAATAAGCCGTTTTAACAGAATAGACACCGGACCTCTCCAAGTCCCATGCAAGATAATCCTCACCACCATTCGCTCTCAACGGTATATTCAAAATTGTGTCCGCATGTGGTGCAAGAAAATTTCTTCGAACCAACTCCACATCCCACGTTCCGTTCTCATGATCAAATAATTCAGAGACACGATTTATAGGATCGATCCCGATGCGACCCATTGGCTTGAGAGTGGCCGTGTTCGGTATCCAGCGATCTGTCCAGATGGAGATGGACTCCCCATCCCCAACCCTCTTGATCAAGCCTTGTTCCAACACAGCTCGACCTGAAATAATAGCTTTCCACGTAGCAGATGCCGAGCGAGGCGCTGTAGCGTCCATAAAACTGCAGTTATGGAAATAGTTGCCTTTCAGAACTCGCGAACACAAGGAGTCAGGGTTTGTCATTAGCCGCCACCCGTGCTTACCAAGTAGGGCTAGATTAAAAAGCTCAAAGTCACGAAAACCCATGCCTCCTTCTGCTTTCGGCACAGAAAGATTCTTCCAAGACAGCCAATGAAGAGATCTCCTGTCAATGTCACTGCTCCACCAATACTTAGCCATGGAAGAAGTTAATTGTGAGCAGACCCCCTTAGTCAGTTGAAAGCAAGTCATGCTGAACGTAGGGATAGCTTGGACCACTGATTTGAGCAAAACTTCCCTCCCAACACATGCCAAATTCTTTTCAGACCAGCCTTGCATCTTACTCCGGCTCCTCTCACCAATATGAGAAAAACTTTCACTTGTAATCCTGCCGACCGCCGTTGGTAAACCCAAGTAGCGTTCGGTAAAAGCTTCAACAAGAATTCCTAGTGTCTATTTAATCTCAGCCCTTAGAGGTGGCAATGCATTAGGACTGAAATAAACTGCACTCTTCTCCCAGTTTACTGCCTGACCAGAGCAGGCCGCATAAATCTTGAGGATATCATTCAATCTATTTGCACTTTCCACCTTCGCATTCATAAAGATTAAACTATCGTCCGCAAAAAGCAAATGATTAACCCAAGGCGAGTGGACACTCACCCTAATACCTCGATCAATATATGCACCGCCATAATTATTCATTAAGGATGTGAGGCCCTCCGCACATATAAGAAAGAGAAAAGGAGATGCTAGATCCCCTTGTCGCAACCCTCGGGAGGGTGTGAAAAACGGCAAAAGTGATCCGTTTACCTTGACCGTGAACCGGACGGAGGTGACACACTTCATAATGAGCCGCACGAACTTGTCACAGAATCCCAGTTTGACTAACATCGCCTCCAAATAATGCCACTCGACACGGTCATAAGCTTTCAACATATCGAGTTTGATAGCACATGAGGCTTGTTTGCATCGCTTCTTTTTCTTCATGGCATGCACACTTTCATAAGCTACCAAGACGTTGTCAGTAATTAACCATCCTGGCACAAAAGCACTTTGTTCCTCCCCAATGATCTCATCCATAAGCCCGCGTAACCTGTTAGTGATTGCCTTGGATGCAATTTTGTACAGGACTGGGCAGAGAGAAATTGGTCGGTGTCGGTGTCAAAACCGGCGGATCTCGGGTACGGGGTCCCGAACTGTGCGTCTAGGCTGGATGGTAACAGGAGGCAAGGGACACGAAGTTTTACCCAGGTTCGGGCCCTCTCGATGGAGGTAAACCCTACGTCCTGCTTGATTAATATTGATGATATGGGTAGTACAAGAGTAGATCTACCACGAGATCGAGGAGGCTAAACCCTAGAAGGTAGCCTACAGTATGATTGTTGATGTGTATGTTGTCCTACGGACTAAAACCCTCCGGTTTATATGACACCGGATAGGGTTAGGGTTACATAGAGTCGGTTACAATGGTAGGAGATCTAAATATCTGCATCGCCAAGCTTGCCTTCCACGCCAAGGAAAGTCCCTTCCGAACACGGGACGGAGTCTTCAATCTTGTATCTTCATAGTCCAGGAGTCCAGCTGAAGGTATAGTTCGGCCATCCGGACACCCCCTAATCCAGGACTCCATCAGTAGCCCCTGAACCAGGCTTCAATGACGACGAGTCCGGCGTGCAGATTGTCTTCGGCATTGCAAGGCAGGTTCCTCCTCCAAGTACTTCATAGAAGATTTTGAACACAAAGATAGTGTCCGGCTCTGCAAAATAAGTTTCCACATATTGCCATAGAGAGAATAATATTTACACAAATCTAATCTGCTGACGTATTCTGTAGTGTGACATCACACCACGACCAAGATTTTATTCGAACCATTTTACTGTCCCATCTCAGCGCGTTATGCGAGGAGGTTTCCTTGGCACGTCTTGTTAAAGCAGAGATCGTGTCCCTTTATTCCGGGATTCTCATCAATACGGGCGTGGGTAACCCAACCGTGCCTTTGATTACGGCGCTTGGGAGATAAGCGAGTTTTACCAGGCTGGTGGGGACATGTAGTTGCGTCCACCCATATAAGGGGATAAGGATCCACCTTTTCATCTACGCCTTCTTCCTCCTTTGCTTATCCATTCTTGCGCACTCGAGCTCCAGCGCCCAAGTCCGTACTCCTCGCCTCGACCTTCTCCAGCCATGTCCGGAGCGGGAGGCAAGTGGTTGGTCTCCTCCGTCACGGAGGGACACATCAAAAAGCTGAGGAAGGCCGGATATCTGGCTAGCAACATCGCGCACCGGCTTCCCGAAACGGGGCAGCTCATCCCCACTCCCAGGCCCCATGAGAGGGTGGTATTCCTCCCTCATTTCCTCCGCGGACTGGGCTTCCCTCTGCACCCATTTGTCCGGGGGCTCATGTTCTACTAAGGCCTGGATTTCCACGATCTGGCCCCGAACTTTGTCCTCAACATCTCGGCGTTTATCGTCATGTGCGAGGCTTTCCTCCGCATCCGTCCCCATTTCGGCCTATGGCTCAAGACTTTCAACGTCAAGCCAAAGGTGGTGCGCGGCAGCCAGGCGGAGTGCGGCGGTGCCATGGTTGGCAAGATGGCCAACGTCCTCTGGCTCGAGGGCTCCTTTGTAGAGAGCCTGAAGGGGTGGCAATCGGGGTGGTTTTACATCACCGAGCCGTGCGACCCTAAGTGGGTCGCAGCCCCCGAGTTCCGGTCCGGACCCCCACGCGGCTCACGTCCTGGAAAGAGACGGGCCTGTCGTGGGGCAGCCAAAAGGAGGTGACCAGACTGCAAACATGCATCCAATCCCTGGTGAACAAGCAGCTCAGGCTTGTCAACGTAGTCCAGGTTATGTTCATCCGCTTGATCCTCCCGTGTCAACAACGGGCTTTCAAGCTGTGGGAGTTCGATCCGGCGCGGCACCAAACTCTGAGCATGCTCTTCGACACGACATACGAAGATGCCTGGAAGGTGCTTCTCAAAGGCGCCGAGGCTCCCGCATCCGCTACTGAGGATCGCGGATTCAGCGCGCAGCGTCATGCTAGCGCGGTAAGCTTTTTTGTATTTTTTTTACAGGGCACTAGTTTTTCATAGTTTAACTCTGTGCGGGATCTAAGCTCCCTTACCTTTGACAGGATTGGCAGGCGAAGTCCGGACGGATCGACTGTCCGACACCTTTGCCCGAAGACCCAGCCGATGCCCACCTGGCGAAGCTGCTGGTTCCGGCACCCTATGTGGTGCCGGAGAAGAAGGCCGCGAAAAAGGCCGCGGGGACTCGAAAGAGTGCCCGGTGCCAGGAGGCGTCGGATCCATCATCCGACGGTTCCGAGGCGCATTCCTCCCGTGAAGAGGAGGAGGACGAAGAAGAAACCCCTCCTCCTCCAGCGGGGGAAGGGAAGAAAAGGAAGGCCGCCCCAACTGGGGAGGCCGAGGGGTCCAAGAACGCGAGAACCCCTCCTCCGGACTACTCCACCAATGCCGACGACGGCGAAGAGGAGTGTCCGCCCAGGGCCAAGCCCCTGGCAAAATCGTAAGTATCCGGATACCTGAGTGATTTCATAGTATTTGATTATTGCACAGCTTTCCCTTATGTCGGATATATTTATGCAGCCCACCCAAAGACCGGCTCGACGCGTCGTCGAGCGGCTCACTGGACTCGTCGGACGTGAACTCGCTTCCGACGGCTTCCTCCCCCCGCCCTACGGACGACACCGAAGTGTTGTCCCAGCAAGTTCCAATCCGGGAGGAGGTGGTCCTAGAGGCGCCGCAAGGCAACCTCCTGGACTCCAGGAGTAAAGGGGACGAAACCCCCCAGGGCTCAAAGTCCGGCCCTAGGCCGGACACCGCTCCGGAACCTTCAAAGGTTCCAGAGTCCGGTGGGGGACCTCCTTCCAAGAGGAGCAAGCCCGCCGCGCCGGCGACTTCCGTCCATCCGGAGGCGCCGGACAATCTGTTGGAGGCGCTCCAAGGCGCCTCCCTCGACGAGGGGCACCGCACTATTATGAGTGCGGTGGTCCAGAAGGTTCAGTCCGCCAAGAGCGGACTAACTGAAGCTTGTACAAGCCTTTTAACAGGCTTTGAGGTAAGTAAAGAATGTGTAAATAACATTACCGCATAGACAGTAGCCCCTGATGCTCTGTTTGGCGTTCGGGAAGAAAAGCCGAATAGAGGATCAAATAAAATTCGCAGGAGTCTAACAAAAAGAAGTCAATATGCGTGTGCAGGCTTCCCTGCTGGCGTCCGCCGCACTGACTACGGAAGTGGACGTGCTAAAGCAGGACCTCGAGCGGTCCGAGCAAGAGCTCGGACGTTCCAAGAAGCAGCTCGAGGACAGTGAAGGTAAGAAAATACCTTGTATAAATGTGTATAAAAAGGTGCAATTGCGAAAAATGACAGGAGTATCGTGGCTATTGTAGGGGCCACGTCTGAGGTGGCGACCCTGAAGTAAGCGCTGCTCGAGGCCGAGAAGAGGTCGGCCATGGAGCGCACTGAGCAAGAAAAGTATGAAGCCGAGGTTGGCAAGGTGTGGCGAGAGCTCCAGGCTCTCATGGAAAAACATGAGAGTTTGGAGCGTGACTCAAGGACGCGAGCGTCCGAGCTCGCGGCGGCTACTAAAAGTGCCAAGTCTGCCAAGGCCGAATCCCAGAAGACCCTCCAGGAGTTGGATGAGGTGAAGAAGATAGCGGCGGGTAAGGCATTCTTTATGCAAAGTAAACACATAAGCGTGAGTTACTTGTCACTCACCCGAATCCAGAGTTCTCCAGGCGCGTTCGCAGATCTTCCCCGGAATATATCTGATGCCGCCGCATTCTATCGAGCCGAGGAGGGCATCTCGACGAAGAAGGTGTTCTGGTCTCAGTACGTTGAGGCCGGACACCCCGTGCCCCTGAGCGACCAGTTGAAGCAACTGGTCAAGCTCCACAAGGCGGCCGAACAGGCCATGAAGGGCCTCATAGTTCGGCTGTGGCCTGGAGAGGCTCAGCCTGGGAGCTATTTCGGGCTGGTGTGGCGGCTGGTGGAGGCCTGTCCATGGCTCGAAGTTATCAAGCGCTCTGTGTGCATTGAAGGTGCCCGTAAGGCCCTTGCCCGTGCGAAGGTGCACTGGGGCAAGCTGGATGCTGAGAAGCTTGTGAAGGACGCGCCACCACCGGGGAAAGAGCATCGCAAGCCCGAAAATTATTATAAGGATGTTCTGAAGGGTGCCCGCCTTGTGGCGGATGAATGTTCTATGGATGTAATTTTTGAATAAAACTCGCTCGTTTTGTCCTGTGCGCTGAAAACTTGTTCATATACGCTTTAAGCAATGCTATTTGAATTTAAAATATTACCTTCTGTGCGGCTGTTTATCAATTCTGAGAGATGGCAAGTCGTCGGCTTCTGCCCCCGGGCCGCTAGTGCTGGGGTGTTCGGGGATAAACCTGAGGGCTCTTTTTCCCATGTTTGGGTCCTTCGAGGGAGGCGCTCAGCCCAACGAACAAGGCAATCGGACTATAATGCGTGAACACTCTCACTTAGCCATAGAATTCTATAATTTTAAATTTCGGCGAAGCCCCTGGTATTCGGAAGACCGAGTTCGGGGCGCTATCCACGCCTTGGCCGGACAGAACCGGCTCCTCGCCCTAAGCGGCATAAGTCTTTAAGGACTCGAAAAGACCTCTCGAACAGCGACCAGCTCTCGCCTCATCATGACGGTCAGTTTTAGCTTTCTCCACTGAGGTGCTCAACCCAGCTCAACCGGGGCACAATCGCAGTGGTTCTCCTAGTGCTACCTTAGCCGATATAGCGGAACGTAAGGCACCAAAACATAGGAGTCGGGCAAACCCAACTATTGACCCAAGACATGATTCGGAGCCGATGCATATAATGCTATAAGTTTGGGGTGCGGTACTTGTTAAAGTGTTCGGACTTCTCACACCATGTTGAGGGGTACTGAAGCCCCTGGCGTATTTTGGCCGTACCAAAGTGTACGGGTGCAACATGTCATTAAGGAACATATATAAATATAAAGAAAAAGAGTAATGCAAAAATAGACAAAAGCTATGCATTGTTTATTAAAAAGAGCTGCGATCAAAGCAGAACGATACAAATAATGCGATAAGCAAAAGGTTGGATTATGTAACATGTCCGCTCCAGGGGCAAGCTGCGGAATAATATGCGAAACAGGTATATTGCTCGTGATAGAGGCCACCTGGGAGTTCCATAATGCGGCGCGGCTCATCTGCTTCCCTGGTTCTTGCATCGTTTGTGCGGCAATTGAACTGCCGAACAGGCCTTCCGAAGAGTGGAGTCCTGAAAGTAAGAGAAAATTAAAAAATCGGCAGCCCCTGGTACGGTTGGAGCCGTGTTTTGGGCGTGCCGTGATGGTGCCCCTCCCCCTGTGCCCATGGTATCTCTAGGGCGTAGTTATGTACGCGAAGTACTGACGTCGCCTTTTGGCGAGGGTTGGGGTTGGGGACGCATTGCTACGCCTGCTCGAATCGTGCCAAGCGGTCTTGTTGTAGGTTACTCTGGGCGCGCTTGACGGTGTCCGGTCGTTTAGTGGCCGGACTGGAGAAATGTCTGGAGAGGCTGCTTTGTACTTCCGCTGCAAGAGCCGCCGTGTGCTCCTCCATTCGGAGGGAGCGTTCGGTGTTTCCATTGACCGTAATTACTCCTCGAGGGCCTGGCATCTTGAGCTTAAGGTATGCGTAATGCGGTACCGCATTGAACTTAGCGAATGCGGTTCGCTCGAGCAGTGCGTGATAACCACTGCGAAACGGGACTATGTCGAAGATTAACTCCTCGCTTCGGAAATTATCCGGAGATCCGAAGACCACTTCAAGTGCGACTGAGCCTATACAGTTAGCCTCTACACCTGGTATTACGCCTTTAAAGGTCGTTTTGGTGGGCTTAGTCCTCGAGGGATCTATGCCCATTTTCCGCACTGTATCCTGGTAAAGCAGGTTCAGGCTGCTGCCGCCGTCCATAAGGACTCTAGTGAGATGAAATCCGTCAATAATTGGGTCTAGAACCAATGCAGCGAAGCCGCCGTGACGGGTGCTAGTGGGGTGGTCCCTTCGATCAAAGGTGATCGGGCAGGAGGACCATGGGTTGAACTTTGGGGCGACTGGCTCTATCGCGTATACGTCCCTTAACGCGCGTTTCCGCTCCCTCTTGGGGATGTGGGTTGCGTATATCATGTTCACCGTCCGCACTTGTGGGGGAAAACCCTTCTGTCCCTTGTTGTTCGGCGGCCGGGGCTCCTCGTCGTCATCGCTATGCAGCCCCTTGTCTTTGTTTTCGGTGTTTAGCTTGCCTGCCTCCTTGAACACCCAACAATCCTTGTTGGTGTGATTGGCCGGCTTTTCAGGGGTGCCATGTATCTGGCATAAGCGGTCGAGTATTCGGTCCAAACTAGACGGGTCCCTAGGATTCCTTTTGAATGGCTTTTTCCGCTAACCGGATTTAGAGCCTCTGAATCCGGCATTAACTGCTGTATCATCTGCATTGTCGCCGTTAATGCGGCGCTTCTGTTTGTTGCGACGCGACCTGCCACTACTGTCCCTGGTGTCCGAATTACCAGGGTTCTTGGTGATATTGTTTCTACGAGCAAGCCAGCTATCTTCTCCCATGCAAAAGCGGGTCATGAGTGTCGTGAGTGCTGCCATAGATTTCGGCTTTTCCTGTCCAAGGTGCCGGGCCAGCCACTCGTCACGGATATTGTGTTTGAAGGCTGCTAGGGCCTCGATGTCCGGACAGTCGACTATTTGATTTTTCTTTGTTAGGAACCGTGTCCAGAATTTCCTGGCCGATTCATCTGGCTGCTGAATTACGTGACTTAGGTCATCGGCGTCTGGGGGTCACACATAAGTGTCCTGGAAATTGTCGAGGAATGCGGCTTCCAGGTCCTCCCAACAACTGATTGATCCTGTTGGCAAGCTGTTAAGCCAATGCCAAGCTAGTCCTTTAAGCTTGAGTGGGAGGTATTTGATGGCGTGGAAATCATCACCGTGGGCCATGTGGATATGAAGGAGATAATCCTCAATCCATACCGCAGGATCTGTTGTGCCATCATATGATTCAATGTTTATGGGTTTGAAACCCTCGGTGATTTGATGATCCATTATTTCGTCTGTGAAGCAGGGTGGGTGTGCGGCGCCTCTGTACTGGGCTATATCATGACGTAGCTCCAATGAGCTTTGTCTACTGTGTTCGGCCCTGCCGAATTTGTGGCCGGCGTGACGAATGTTTTCTCGAGCCGTGGGGCGCCCACGCAATCCGTAGATCGATCTTGTTTGTCTAGCCTTGTCCTCCAACATGTCTCGTAGGTCCGGTGCATAGTCCCGTGCCTTGGTACGGGGTGCGGCTTGAGTGGAGGGCCGAGAGGCCTCTCTGTCGCGGCCACGAGGTGGCCGGTCGGCCGCATCAAGTGCTTCCTCCTCTAATTGGGGTGGGAACCAGCGCTTTGGGTAGCTCTTGGAGGGGCGTTCGAGTTTATGCTCTTCAGCCGCAAGGACTTCACTCCATCTGTCGACTAGCAAATCTTGATCAGCTCTAAGTTGTTGCTGTTTTTTCTTGAGGCTTCTTGCCGTGGCCATAAGCCTGCGTTGAAAACGCTCTTTCTCGACGGGATCCTCTGGCACGACGAATTCGTCGTCGTCGAGGCTTGCCTCGTCTTCGGAGGGAGGCATATAATTATCGTCCTCGACCTCTCTGTCTGCCGCTCTCTCATGAGGGCTGGTTTCTCCATCCTCCTGTGCTAAATCTTGCTGGAGGGGGTTTTCTTCGGCGCTTTCCGGAGTATTATTATCTCCCGTGCTGGAATCACCGTGTTTGTTTAGGCGGGATTTTGAGCAGCGTCGCTGACGTCGGCGCTTAGGCTGTTTTTTGGAGGGGTCATCCTCCGCTGTTCCATCGCCGTCTCCCTCCTTTGGGGTATCCACCATGTATATGTCATACGACGAGGTGGCTTTCCAGGGCCTAGTAGGCACTGGTTCTTCATCATCTCCTTCATCGGCGTCCATACCCTTGATGTCTTCGGAGTCGAAGTCGAGCATGTCGGTTAAGTCGTCGACAGTGGCTACAAAGTGGGTGGTGGGTGGGCTTTGAATTTCTTCATCGTCCGAATCCCAACCTTGCTAGCCGTAGTCCGGCCAGGGCTCTCCTGATAAAGAAAGAGACTTCAATGACTTCAGAATATCGCCAAAAGGCGAGTGCTGAAAGATGTCCGCGGCAGTAAACTCCATGATCGGCGCCCAACCGGATTTGATTGGCCGGGGCGCAGAGGGTTCGGAGTCCGGAAAGGAGTCCGACTCCTTGGAGTCACGAGTCTCGCGGAGTGCGGGGCTGGTGTTCGGCTCAATCGTTGTTGGGATCGCAGCCCCCGAGGTGGCGTCCAACCGCCCATCCTCGGTCAGCGCAGTTGGCTCCGAATTAAGGATCGGAGCCGATGCGGGTGCGGCCTCCAGGGCACTGTTTGGCGGCAGAGCTAGATCATGCTCGTCGGGACAGTGTGGCGCGCTCGGTAGTGGCTGGAATCCGTCGAGGATCAAGTCCCCGCGGATGTCAGCCGTGTAGTTTAAACTTCCGAATCTGAGCTGACGGACAGGGACGTAGCTTCCGATCTGCTCCAAGTGGCCAAGTGAATTGGCCCGCAGTGCGAAACCGCCAAAGACGAAGATCTGTCCGGGGAGGAAGGTCTTACCCTGGACTGCATCGCTATGATGATCGTAGGAACCATCGAGCCTGACGGCGACGACACAGAGGAACTCTCAATGAAAGCACCAATGTCGGTGTCAAATCGGCGGATCTCGGGTAGGGGGGTCCCGAACTGTGCGTCTAGGCTGGATGGTAACAGGAGGCAAGGGACACGAAGTTTTACCCAAGTTCGGGCCCTCTCGATGGAGGTAAACCCTACGTCCTGCTTGATTAATATTGATGATATGGGTAGTACAAGAGTAGATCTACCACGAGATCGAGGAGGCTAAACCCTAGAAGCTAGCCTACGGTATGATTGTTGATGTGTATGTTGTCCTACGGACTAAAACCCTCCGGTTTATATAGACACCGGATAGGGTTAGGGTTACATAGAGTCGGTTACAATGGTAGGAGATCTAAATATCCGCATCGCCAAGCTTGCCTTCCAGGCCAAGGAAAGTCCCTTCCGGACACGGGACGGAGTCTTCAATCTTGTATCTTCATAGTCCAGGAGTCCGGCTGAAGGTATAGTTCGGCCATCTGGACACCCCCTAATCCAGGACTCCCTCAGTCGGTACTGAGTTATTTTCTGGGGTCCCGTACCTTGGGAATAAGAGTGATGGCCATATCATTGAGTCCCAACGGCAGCTCCCCCCCCCCGTTCAGAAAATCGAGCACGGCTGTCGTTACATCACTACCTAGAACCTCCCAATGTCGTTGGAAGAAACCAGCGGTAAAACCATCCACTCCTGGTGCTTTTGACGGCGCCATCTGGAAAAGAGCTTTGTGTACCTCCTCCGCCGTGAATTCCTTCTCAAGTAAATCATTCATAGCGTCATTAACACGTGGCGGAACAAATTGCAACAAATCTGACATGTCATTGTATCCCTGCGACTGATAAAGGTTCTGATAGAAATCCATCACCTCAGCCTCCACCTCATTAGGATCATCACAGACCGAGCCATCTGCTCTCTGTTGGGAGACAATTCTATTGCTTCGACTACGCTGCGCTGCCTGAGATTGATAATATTTTGTGTTCCGGTGTCCTTTGCGCAGCCAGTTAACTCTGGACCTTTGTTTCATCCAAACCTCCTCTTGCCGTAAAACCTCTTGCAGTTGGGCGGCCACCCTTAGCTCTTCAGTGTTTGGCCCCCTCCCAATGGAGGCTGCTCGTAGCCATTCCAACTGCTTCTGGAGTTTCTTCACCTTTTTTTCATTGTTTCCAAACTCACGGGCACCCCAGGACCCGAGTCCACTCTGGACAGCGGTAAGTGCATGCACCACACCCTCCAAACCTTCACGGCCAGACTCTGATTGCCATATTTCTCGCACAAGAGAATTGTAATCACTATGAGTCTGCCAAACATTTTCGTAACAAAACGGTCGCGGACCATGCCGCCCCCCTCTCGCTTGTACTTTCCTCAACTCAGCAAGAACGTAACAATGGTCACATGCTGTTGAACTAATGTGCTTGACACATGAAAACGCATACAAGGATAAAAAACTTGCATTAGCAAGAGCATGATCAAGTCTAGCTTTTACATTTGCACTTCCATGCTGCTTATTATCCCATGTAAAGGGAACACCTCTCCATCCAAGATCTTGGAAAGAGCAAAAATCAATTACTTCACGAAAAGAACGCATTTGCCACTCCGGCCTCACATGCTCGCTGAAATGCTCGGTTGCATACATAGTCTCGTTGAAGTCGCCCATGCATAGCCATCCTTGATGCGGAATGCCATGCAACGTACGCATAAACTCCCAGCTATGGTGTCTATTTTCAGCTCGGGGTTCACCGTAAAAACCTGTGAAGTGCCAAGGTTCAGTATGATCATATCCCTTGACCAACACATCTATGTGAGCCTTACTGTAGTTTTTGAGTTCAACATGCACACTATCATTCCAGTACAGCCCAATGCCTCCACTTAGACCATTGCTATCCACAGCAAAACAACCAGAAAAACCAAGCAAGTTCTTAAGACTCTCAACACGTTTCCCTTGAATTTTTGTTTCCATTATGAACAGAAGGGAGGGGGCTTCCTGCTTCACCACTTTGCGAAGCTCCCGAACTGTCTCCGGGTTCCCAAGCCCGCGACAGCTCCAACTCAAACAATTCATTGGGACGGGCAGGGCTGCATTGCAGCCTCTGCCGAATTCTCTGGTGTTGGTTTTTTCTTCTTCGGTATCCGATCGAATTCCTCCTCAGTCCCATCCTCTTCCCCACCCCTCTGTTCCTCATGGCGCCCCGGCTCCGGGTTCTGTAACCCCTCACCCGAGGCAGTCAACAGAAGGGGAGGTGTGCTGTCGACACGGCGATAAACCTGTTTTGGTGCCTCCTTTCTCTTGTTCACATTGGTGTTCTTCTTCCTAAGAGAGTTCACCTCCTTACCACCTGCTGGAACGTTGCTGGAGTTCTTTGACTCCCTATGACTGCCCGGTTCAGCATGATATTCCTTTCCGGCCGAGTCACCGGATGCAGTCTTCTTTCGCTCCTCAGCCCTCAAACTCGGACCAAACGGGAGCTCGCCATTGGCATCCCGTTGACCAGGAGTAGGACAGAACGGGTCAGCATGACCCAATCGGCCGCAAGAGAAGCAGAACTGAGGAACATTCTCATACTGGATATCATATGCATCTTGCTGCTTCCTTTTCGCCGAATCAATCACAATCCACCTTCTAAGAGGCTTGTTTACATCAATGGCAACCCTAGCGTGCAGAAAACCACCCATGTGATCGAACTGCGCCGAGGACGCCTGTGGATCAATCTGTTTAGCTATCATCCTTCCCCATGAGTCATCCCGGAGGTTGTAGGGCAAGTTCAAAACCCTTGTCCATAGATGGAGCCAGTCAAAACGAACCTCGTCCGGCCTCATGCAATCCTTAAACTCGGACAAAATCACTGCATTCTTACTTATATGCCATGGGGATCCTGCCCACACACGATCACGATCTCTCTGGGATTCAAAATCAGCCACAAACATGTTCTCCCCCATAGATCTGAACTGAAGCCCCCATGGATTCCCCCACGCCAGACGGGGTGCATTAGCAATGGTGTTGATATGCAGCAGATTTCAGTGAAGAACCTTCCCTGCTAATAGCCACTTCTTCGGCGCATCCTCCTCGCGATCATCGATGACCAACGGAGTAGCTTCTTCCTCGGTAATACCCAGCTTTCCTAGGGCCTCTTCCAGCCGAGCCCTAGCCGTGCGCGGCGATTCTGACCCGCCCGCACCCTTGCCCCGATCAGATGAGGCCATCTTCCAGGGATCCCGCTGCGCACCGCCGATCAGCCGTCGACGAGCGCCTCTTTTTTTCCCCGAACCCTAGTCGCCGCCGCTAGGGAAGTTTTTTAGGGTTTCGTGGAAAGTTACGAGCTAAGCTGCTAGGCTAGTTAGCGCCGGTTGATCGAGTCTGCCGTATATATACTATAGACGTATACTGTCAGTCTTTATTATTATTATTATTATTATTATTATTATTATTATTATTATTATTATTATTATTATTATTGTTATTATTATTATTACTCCCTCCGTCCAGGTAATTGCACTAGGCATGCATGCAAGCGTGAGCTGGGATTGGGGAGTGATTGGTGCATGCAGGTATGGGAAAGAGAACAGCGTGAGAAGCCGAGCTGCTCGCCGTGTTTCGAGGGACGGCATGCAGTTACTGCAAAATAAATCAAATGTCTCTTGGTTTCGCTGTTTTGGCTTAGAGGCCCAATAAAGAGGTAATATCAGTGCAAGTTATAGAACTTGTGCTGGATGTGCAGTTTGGTTCTAAAACTTGCAAACTACGGAATTTTGGTCACTTAGCTTGTCTCAATGTGCAAATATGGTGCTTTCTACCATTTCAGGATGTACGGCCTGCACACGTGGCGTGCCAGCACGGCGTAGGCCCGCCTGTCAATGACCGAAAGCATTTTTTTTTTCAGATAACTCCCTTTCATTTTATTTATTTACACACAAAATTCCTCAAATAAAATTTAAAACTGCAACAATAGGGATTTGATCCCACAATCTGCAGCCCAGTTACTCACATACATTACCACCAGACAAAGCAGGCTAGACGCTTAGTATTTACAAAAACAACTATATATCCTATAAATACGGACTGTACAAATTATACTAAATTTTAAATCTAGACGTAAGACACGAGCACCATGGTTCGAACTTGTTACCTTCTGAATGAAGGTCGCGTGTGAGTGGGATAACCTATCACACTTCATGTTGTAAATGGACAAACAACATTTATGCTGTCAGACCTCGCAAATTTTATTTTTATGTTGTCAGTTCTTATGTCATGTCTATCCAAAACTAAATTATGTTTTTTTCTAAATTTTCTGTGGAATAGTGAAACTTTTCATCGTGATGTAGCTTAAGATTACTTACTATATTTAGGTTGAGCTGGCAGTATCCCTACTATATTTAGGTTGAGCTGGCAGTATCCCTAGTAGATAATAAAAGGGTGGCTAAGACTACAAATTTGCACACAGTACCTAACTTTTAAATATAGCTTTCCCACAAAAGAAAATTTATATATAGCTGGCTGGACTTGGGGCTCATAAACTTGAAACTATACAACACAAAACACTTTTATCTATATTTATCTCTAAGAAACAAAAATCTAGTCTGTCTTCAGCTAATTGTGAACAATGTAAAATGCAAAGGCAACATAAAGAACAAACAAAATACATGAGAATATAAATTGTTAATTTTTTTCAAAAAATATATGTTGTTTTCTTACATAAGTAAAAGAAAAAAATTAGACAACAAAGATTTGGGTCCCTTTATAGTAACAAGTGTCATCATGGTCGGATGGTTAGCCCATGCACATGCAGCCAGCCACCAGCAGGACACAAAGGTTTGAACCATGGGGCTCACAATCTTCCATTCAGATTTAGATATTATTTTGTATGGTCTTCAAAGGACATATCATGTATAGTTGTGAAAGTTTAACAAGAGTCATGATTAGTCTGGTGGCTATCCATGCTAGTCGTTTAGTAGGCGATCATTCGTTTGATCCACACTGCGGTGTCTTTTTTTCATTTTATTTGACTGATTTTGTACGTGAGTAAATAAAATGCAAGGGAGTTATCTGAAAAAAAAAATGCTTCCAGCCGCCACTGACAGGTGGGCCTACGCCATGCTGGTAGGCCACATGTGCAGGCCATACGTCCAGATACGAGAGGAAGCACCGTATTTGAATGTGCGAACAAGTTATATGATCGCAATTCCGTATTTTGCAAGTTTTAGAACCAAACTACACATCAAACGCAAGTTGTATGACTCCCGGTGATATTGACTCCCCAATAAACCCAGACGGAGGTAGTACTAGCAAAAAAAGGCCGTGCATTACAACGGAAAATAAATACCATACGTCCCTAACAGAATAATCATGAATGAAGACCTCAGTGGGTTCACGTGCATCCCATCTATGTTGCCGCTTACCCTCCTTCCGACCCTTATGGATGGCTGCCTTAGTGCTCACAAACACAACTCGCATGAATGCAGCCAATTCTAATGTGTCTCTCTTTCTATCCGCATAAGATAAGAAATCTACTTTTTCATCTGGAGGTTTTACCGAGTCGTGCATGTGTGGTTATAGATGGTTTCTCTCTTCCCCAAACTAAATTTGCTGAGGTGTTGATTTCTAACCTGATCTACACTGGTACGAAAGAAATATGGATCGTTTTCTATTGATTAATATTGTCCCTTAAATAGAATTTAAAAAATGTTTAACATGTAAAAGAACACCATATTCAGATTCTACATATTTTTGTAATCAATTTCCATATATATAACGTCAAAATTGGAGTTAGGGTTTAGAAGATATGAATATTCAAAAAACCATTTGAATCATATTTTTTAAATATTTAACAGGTAAAATAACATCATATTAAGATTCTAGACATTTTTCAAAGAAATTCTCATATATGACATGTCAAAATTGGAGTTAGGGTTTAAAAGATATCAATATTTAAAAAAAAATTGAACCTGTCAAAAAAAGATGGATGGCAGGTTGATTAACTAAAAGATCAAGGGGTTCATTAACTAAAAGAGCAGCGAGTTTTGTGAAAAACGAAAACGAATCGTTTTTTTTCACTTAAAATAGGACTACGGGTTGAATTCTCATAAACACGGTAACTTTTCTGCAAAAATGACAATGACGTACGAACAGAAGAGATAGCCGCTTTTTTACTTAGGTAAAGATAAAGATTATTATTATTATTATTATTATTATTATTATTATTATTATTATTATTATTATTATTATTATTATCATCATCATCATCATCTTAATCTCCGAAGGTCATGACCACATTTTACTGCATCACCAAAATACATTATCATTCTCTTTTTCGTGAAATCACGAACAATTTTTGAAAATCATGAAAAAATGTAAATTGTGAACATATCTGAAATCATGAACATTTATAAAATTTTGAACATTTTTACAGCTTTGGGACAATTTCTAAAATCATGAACATTTTTTCAATGCATGAAAATTTAATACTATTTGCAAAAAATTGAACATTTTTACAAAGATTTTTTTTGAATAGGCGAACATTTCTAGAATCGACGAACATTGTTTTGAAAATTGGTGAAACAATTTCTAAAATTAATATACCTTTTTTATTTAACGAACCTTTTCTAAAATGTGTGATCATTTTTTCAATCAGCAAAACATTTTATGAATCAATAAACTATTTTATAAGCATGAACAGTTTTTGAATTTTTAGGATGTTTTTTCAATTCGTGAACATTTTTTGAATTGGTGAAATTTTGTTAAGTTTTATTAAAAAATTTAATACATGAATTTGTTTTTAAAATTATGATATTTTTATTCAGAAAATATTTGTTTTCAAAATCCAAACATTTTTTGAATTCACAAATATTTATGAATAAATCAAAATATTACAAAATTCGCATTTTAGAAAAATTCGGAACTTTTTGAAGTCCCATGTATTTAAAGTAGAGAAAAAGGAAGACAGAAAAGAAAAAAACGAAAAATAAAAACAAAATTTAAAAAACTAACTGCCCGGACATGGGCCAGCCCAAACAGACACGTTGTAGTCTTCTCCCAGCGCGCATAGAAGGTTCGTACTACATGGGCCCGCCCAGGGGGGGGGGTTCTGTGTGAATTTTTTTTTCATTTATAGATGGCCTCGGTGGATAGTATTTTGTAATTTTAGGGGCAATTTCGGTGACATGCCCCCACAAGCAACAGCCCCTTTATTATGAGGTATAGATTTTCTTTTCATTCATATTGTGATCTGATTTTTGACAAAGACCTCCATAATATTTAAATTCAATTTCATCATAATTATGATTTGAATTTTAGAAAAATTGTATATTATTTGAATTTTAGAAAATGAGTCCTATGTCACGCCTTTCCTCTCTCGCTTCTCCCAGCGGTGTTCCGGCGGAGCGATACAACAAGTATGTATGAGCACCCGGCGGTTGCTATCCTGGTGCGCTGGTCCTATGGGATCTTAGCACGATGACTTTCCGACTGTCTACTACAACAAGATTTGTCCGGCTTCGATGACGGCGGCGCGGCTTCGACTCGCTCCAATGCTTGTAGCCTTCGCTAGGTTGTCTACGGATCTGGATGTAACTTTTTACTTTCGATGTTCTTCGCATTACCTTGACAATTGATGAATAAATTGAATATTTTCCTTGCAAAATAATAATAAAATGACAGGTAAATCAGTAAATCACAGTGATTGCGTACAAAATCAATAAATCTTTAACACACCGATGTACAAGTGATGGGCACGCGGTCGCGGGCTAACGTACTAGAATATTTATGCATTCTGCAACGCACCGGCACTTTTCTATTTTTTTAGTTTAAAAAGTATTTAAATGTTCTGGAAAAAAATCACGTGTATATGCATTGGTAAGAAACTTACACGTGTAAATATTAATGAAATACTATAACAGTTTGAGATCCTGATGAAAATGAGGAAATGATGATGACAAAATTTTGGTTTTTTCTTTCCATGAAGGTCGGTAAAATGGACACATGACTTTTCGAGAATTTGCGTTTCTGATTACACCAAGTTGTCTAGCACACGGGAATGAAGGAGAAGCTACCCCACGACAACAGTCGGGATTCTTCGTC
>NC_057812.1:737380475-737382685 GCF_018294505.1 Triticum aestivum
GACTCTCCCTCACTGATTTCTCTCTGACATTGCGACCGTCGGTGATGGTAGCTCCTCCTTTCATTCCTGAGTGCATTACATCAAATGTCTAGCACACGGGAATGAAGGAGAAGCTACCCCATGACAATAGTTGGGATTCTTCGTCCTCTCATATATGGTGGAGACTCGACAGACTTAAAGTCAACCCAAAATATCGTTTAATTATCTTTCTAAAAAAGGACATATCGTCCTCTCATATATAGGACTCATATTGTCATGGAGATTTGGTTGGTCTCACCTCGAGGTCGGAGGGGGGTCGGTGACGGGGACGATGGCGGGGATGATGGAGGGGTTCCTAGATTTCTGCAAAAACATAAACCTTATAAGCTGTCAACTAATCAAATGCATACGCCTTGCATAGTGCTCTGCAATTTTAGCATTCAAAGTAGGAGTATTTTTCCAATTTGAGCATTCAATAAGCAAAACCAAATCGTAAAATAAAGTTATATTCAAATTAGCATGCATTCAATTATAAGCAAAACTACATCATCTCTTCTGTCCGTACATCGTCGAATATTATCACTAATACACCTCGAATACTATCATACATATAGCATCGCTAATACAGATAGAACCGTAGAGCCGGACGGGTATCGGCGCGGACGGTAGACACCCAAAGAGAAGGAACCATCACAGGATCATAGCTCCAGTGAGATCCCTGAAGAACATGTCAGGTATTGTCGGACATGCCCTCCAACGTAACCATGTAGCGACGGGCGTGCTCGTCCTCCTCGCTGACACAGTGACGTACCACCTCCGCGATGTCCGTAAGCCTCGGCACCGTCACTGGCCCATGCGACCGCCACCAAACAAGGGTCGGGTTAACGACGGGTTGGCTCCTCACCAACCTACGCCCCCCGGAAGGTAGCACCTCCCAATACCAGCCCGGCGGAGCCCAGTCCCGGACATGGCCCCTCTGATCAAGCTGGCCTCCTCCGCCGAGTCGATGACGAGGATGCGGGATAAGCATCGTCGACGCCGATGCGGGAATAATTGCTTAAACTAAAAAATAAACTAGTTCTATTAATTTTCTTGCTAAAAATAAACTACTTATATATATAGTAAAATAAAGTAGTTTTCTTAAATCAACTAGTTCAACTACTACTAAGCACTTAATTACTATAAATAAAATAAAATAGTACTTACTAAAAATAAACTACTTCTATATATAGTAAAATAAAGTAGTTTTATTAAATCAACTAGTTCAACTACTAAGCACTTACTAAATAAAATAAAGTAGTACTTACTAAAAATAAACTAATTCTATATATAGTAAAATAAAGTAGTTTTATTAAATCAACTAGTTCGACTACTAATTAAGCACTTACTATAAATAAAGTAGTTTTATTAAATCAACTAGTTCAACTACTAATTAAGCACTTACTATAAATAAACTAGTTTATTGGGGAGGGGGTATATCGAGAACGATATACCCGATAAAAAATAAGAAGAGGAAGAAGAAGAAGAAAAAGAGGAGAAGAAGAATGTTCATAGCAAATAATACACATTATATGAAAAAGAAACACTGAACAGAGCCGTGGCGGCGGCTCACATCGGGGGCGGCCGGCGAGGGGGTATATCAACTACTAATTAAGCACTTACTACTAATTAAGCACTTACTTCTTTTTTCTTCTTCTTTTTTCCTCTTTTTATTTATTTCTCCTCTTTTTTTCCACTTCTTCCTCTCTTCTTCCTCTCTTCTTCTTCTTCTTCTCCTTCTTCTTCTCCTTCTTCCTCTCCTTTTTCTTCTTCTTCTTCATCTTTTCTTCCTTTTCCTTATTTTACTTTTTCCTCTACACTAACCTAAAATGCACCAACCTAAAATCGATATCTACTAACGACCTAAATAAAAAATTAATACTTATATGAAAAAACATATATAAATAAAAAAATGCTATGAACATTATATTCATACATACATAGCCACATCCATTCATCATATAGCTACCACATACATATATACATTATATAAAAAATGAAATGAACAAAAAAATAATACACATTATATGAAAAAAAATTGAACAGAGTCGTAGCGGCGGCTCCTCACATCGGGGGCAGCCGGCGAGGGCGACGGCATGGGCGGCGGAGGGCGACGGCGATGGCGGCGGGGGGCGGAGGGCAACGGCGACGGTGACGGGCGACGGCTCGGGGGCGGCAGAGGGCGACGGCGT
>NC_057812.1:737383007-737392481 GCF_018294505.1 Triticum aestivum
GCGACGGCAACGGCGACGACGGCGGGGCAGCCTGGCGGCGTCGATGAGCTCGTCGTCGTCGGGCGGGGGGCAACTGGCGATGAATTTGTGAAAAATTCCTAAGTGCTACTTATATAGCCAGAGTATTGGTCCCGGTTCGTAGCACGAACCGGGACCAACGCCACCTTTAGTCTCGATTGGTGCCACCAACCGGGACCAAAAATCTCTTTTAAGCAGCCCAAAGGGCGGGAAGCAGAGGCCTTTGGTCCCGTTTGATGGCACCAACCGGTACTAAAGGGGGGAATTGGTTCCGGTTGGTGCCCCGAACCGGGACCAAAGGTGTGCATTGGTCCCGGTTCGTGGCACCAACCGGGACCAATGTCCTGCGCCTGTCAAAGCCGCGATGCGGTGGGATGTTTAGTCCCACCTCACTAGCCGAGGAGCGACAGGACCGGTTTATAAGTCCTGCCCCGCCACCTCCATTGAATTCTTCTGAACTGCAGGCTTCTGGGCCTAATCTCGCATTGTTATGCATGTGGGCCTGCTGGGCCTTCTGCGGGCCTGAATCCTGGCCCATGGATTGGTTTCTAGTCGTATTCAAGCCGTGGTGACCTAGTAGGTGGCATTTTTTATTTTTTCTCAGTTTTTTTCTTTTCTTTTTTGCTTTATTTATTTTCTTTTGTTTCTACTTACAACAAAATACTTACTGTTGCTATTTTATTTATTTCAGGAAAATTTGTTTTGCTTATAATGTTTTGAACAGAAAATAGTTCGGTAATTTTAGGTCCATAAATTTTATTTATGTTATTAAAGTTTATTTTTATTTTATTTTGTTTCTACTTATATATTTTACTAAAGTTTATTTATTTTATTTGTTTCTACATACATCATCAATTTTCAATCCTTGCTGACTTCATTTGTTATTTTTCATGCATTTACTGATTATTTTGAGCTATAAGACCCTGAAATTGAAAAGCATTTCAAATGAACTCTGAAAAGGTTGAAAGTTGGCATGGTAACATCATTTCATCCACATAGCATGTGCAAGAAAGTTGAGAGGGTTACGGCAAAAACTGGATGCACTTCGTGTACAAAACGGACAATCTCTTTCGAAGTATCAGGATTTCATACGGAAACTCGTCTGTTACAAAGGGATTTCATTTTTTTTAAACTTATTTGAACTCCTAACTTTTTGTGTGTTCAAAATGCACCATTCAAAGCCACATCGTCAATTTTCAACCCCTTTCTAACTTCATTTGTTATTTTTCATGCATTTACTGATTATTTTGAGCTATAAGACCCTAAAATTGAAAAGTTTCAAATGAACTCTGAAAAGGTTGAAAGTTGGCACTGTATCATCATTTCATCTACATAGCATGTGCAAGAAAGTTGAGAGGGTTCCGACAAAAACTGGATGCACTTCGTGTACAAAACGGACAATCTCTTTCGAAGTATCAGGATTTCATACGGAAAATCGTCTGTTACAAAGGGATTTCATTTTTTTAAACTTATTTGAACTCCTGACTTTTTCTGTGTTCAAAATGCAACATTCAAAGCCACATCATCAATTTTCATCCCTTTCTGACTTCATTTGTTATTTTTCATGCATTATTGATTATTTTGAGCTATAAGACCCTGAAATTGAAAATTTTCAAATGAACTCTGAAAAAAAGTTGGCATGGTATCATTATTTCACCCACATAGCAGGGTATCATCATTTCAAAGAAACTCTAAAAAATGGACAATCTCTTTCGAAGTATCAGGATTTCATACGGAAACTCGTCTGTTACAACAGGCATTTCAAATGAACTACGAAAAGGTTGAAAGTTGGCATGGTATCATCATAATAGTTGTGAAGAGAAAGTCTTCACTTTTACTTCGCTTGTGTCCTTTGATTATTGTGTCGTAACCATGGATAATCTTCATCGTTTATCAGGATGCTTGGGTCAGCCTTGACTTTGAAGGGAGGAATTTCATGAAGCTTTTCATAATCTTCAGACATGTCTGTCTTGCCCTCCACTCCCAGGATGTCCCTTTTTCCTGAAAGAACTATGTGGCGCTTTGGCTCATCATATAATGTATTCGCTTCCTTATCTTTTCTTTTTCTCGGTTTGGTAGACATGTCCTTCACATAGATAACATGTGCCACATCATTGGCTAGGACGAACGGTTCGTCAGTGTACCCAAGATTGTTCAGATCCACTGTTGTTATTCCGTACTGTGGGTCTACCTGTACCCCGCCTCTTGACAGATTGACCCATTTGCACTTAAACAAAGGGACCTTAAAATCATGTCCGTAGTGAAGTTCCCATATGTCCACTATGTAACCATAATATGTGTCACTTCCCTTCTTGGTTGCTGTGTTTTGGTTGGTGCTCTTTTGATCTTGTGCGATCGTGTAAAATGTATTCCCATTTATCTCGTATCCTTTATAAGTCAATACAGTCGAAGATGGTCCCCTGAACAACGAGTACAGCTCATCATAAACAATGTTTTCACCTCTGAGACGTGTTTCCAACCAACTGCTAAAAGTCCTGATGTGTTCACATGTAATCCAGTCATCGCACTGCTCCGGGTGTTTGGAGCGCAGACTATTCTTGTGTTCATTGACATACGGGGTCACGAAGGTAGAGTTATGTAGAACTGTGTAGTGTGCTTGAGACCAAGAATGCCCATCCCTACATATTATTGAGTCCCCTCCAAGCGTGTATTTTCCAGTCAGTCTCCCCTCATACCGCGATTTAGGGAGACCTATCTTCTTAAGGCCAGGAATGAAGTCAACACAAAACCCAATGACATCCTCTGTTTGATGTCCCATGGAGATGCTTCCTTCTGGGCCCATGGAGATGCTTCCTTCTGGCCTAGCACGGTTACGGACATATTTCTTTAGGACTCCCATGAACCTCTCAAAGGGGTACATATTGTGTAGAAATACAGGGCCCAGAATGACAATCTCGTCAACTATATGAACTAGGACGTGCGTCATTATATTGAAGAAGGATGGTGGGAACACCAGCTCGAAACTGACAAGACATTTCGCCACATCACTCCTTAGCCTTGGTATGATTTCTGGATCGATCACCTTCTGAGAGATTGCATTGAGGAATGCACATAGCTTCACAATGGCTAATCTGACGTTTTTCGGTAGAAGCCCCCCTCAATGCAACCGGAAGCAGTTGCCTCATAATCACGTGGCAGTCATGAGACTTTAGGTTCTGGAACTTTTTCTCTGGCATATTTATTATTCCCTTTATATTCGACGAGAAGTCAGTCGGGACCTTCATACTAAGCAGGCATTCAAAGAAGATTTCCTTCTCTTCTTTGGTAAGAGCGTAGCTGGCAGGACCTTCATACTGCTTTGGAGGCATGCCGTCTTTTTCGTGCAAACTTTGCAGGTCCTCCCGTGCCTCAGTTGTATCTTTTATCTTCCCATACACGCCCAAGAAGCCTAGCGGGTTCACACAAAGGTTCTTCGTCACGTGCATCACGTCGATCGAAGAGCGGACCTCTAGGTCTTTCCAGTAGGGTAGGTCCCAAAATATAGATTTCTTCTTCCACATGGGTGCACGTCCCTCAGCGTCATTCGGAAAGATTACGTGTAAATCATTGACCATAGCAAGTACGTGATCACCGGTACGCATGGCGGGCTTCTTACGGTGATCTGCCTCGCCTTTGAAATGCTTGCCTTTCTTTCGACATTGATGTTTGGTCGGAAGAAATCGACGACGGCCCAGGTACACATTCTTCCTGCATTTGTCCAGGTATATACTTTCGGTGTCAGCTAAACAATGCGTGCATGCGTGGTATCGACGACGGCATAGCAAGACGATTAAAGCACTTTCGGACCTGCATCTAGAGGAATGCTCAAATCGGTCATTTTTGTGCAGCCAGGCCCGTGTGGTGCAACCCTAGGCATGTGGGCGTGGCTGGTTGCACGTGTGGGTGCGGTCCCGAGACGTCGCCTTGTTTCCAAACGCGTCGTCATAATTACCCTCACCTCCCTTCCTCACCGCTCTCTCCCCTCTTCCCCACTCGCACCGATGACTGCGACAACTTGAGCTCTAGTGCGAAGCAATCCCAGACGGTGACGGCAACCACCAGAGCGCATCGGCCATGGCGGTAAGGCCTCGTCCTCTCTGTACATTCAGTCATTTTGACTCGGGCTAGATTGGATTAGAGCACTCGATTGAAGAGTTAGGGAGGGGATTGAACACGTCGAGGGTGCAGGATTGCCATCAATCGATTCTGCATCGACGGTTACTAGGGTTCGTAGGTTATCTTTCGACTACATCGGGAGTGGGGATAAGGGTACAAACTTTTTTGTCTAGCCGCGGCGACCCTGGAGTCGCATCGAGCGGCGGGGCCGGGGGGCGTAGCCATCTTGTTTTCTTCCTCCCTGTCTTCGTCAAGAAGGATTGGTCTTGCACGGTCGCCTATAGCCGGTGCCCTGGACAGCATCTACACCTCGTCGTTGTCGGCCTCCAGCGACCCGAACGTGCTACTCCAGTACGCTGCCGCACGCTGGTCTTGAGGTGCCTTATACTGACTGTACTTGGCCCATCTTGCCCGTTGTCCAGCGTCGCCGGAGTCTGCCTGATTCATGGCCCAGCGCAGGATGTCCACTGACATCTTTCCCTTGGCTGGGTCTGGAACCAGTGTCTTCAGCTCCTCCGGCGTAGCGTTCTTCATCACAGCATCGGCCTCCTTGTGCATGGCATCGATGATGTTGAAGTTTGAGCACACTTCCATGGTGTGCTCGAACTTCTTGTTGTCACCGAGAGAGCACCCAAGGAAGAAGGCCCTCCATCCAATGCCCAAGGGAAAGGGTTGGGGTTGGAGTTCATGTCGAGGGGGAGGTGGTGAAACAGAGGGGGTTTGAGTGCGGTGCTAGGTTAACATATAGGAGCGTTTAGGCCGATATGAATGAATGCTGACCATTGAACTACGTGTTGTTTATAATGTAGATGGACAAGGGCAAGGAGGTGGTGCCACCATTCGAGAAGGGCAAGGAGGTTGTGCCTCCATTGGTCGAAGTGCCAGTGTAGGATCGCCCAAGCCCGAAGTGGAGGAACTATGGCCAGTACCATCAAGAGTCAGGACCCAACCACTTCTCTAAGGTTATCCTTGCTCCAAAGCTGGAGAGTCTATCATTGCCTCTCGACTTCATGAAGCACTTTCCCGCCATCCCTACAGAGTTCAAGCTCAAGACGAACACCGGCTGCGCATGGAGGGTGACGGTGAGGTGATCAACGGCAAGGTCACCCTTGATAATCAGGGTTGGGCCACCTTCACCGCCGTTCATCAGATCATGATCGGGTACACGCTGACGTTCAAGCTGCTGTCCCCCGACACCATGAAGGTGATCGTCTTCAACGACGAGGAAGTGGAGGTGGTCACCAAGTGCAAGGAGCACGACAATGCATTTGCCGCGACTGCCTGAGCTCCTCTTGCCCATTCCTTGTTGGTTCTTGCTTTAAGACTTGGGTTTCGTTAGAACTAATTGTTCTATATTGGTTTAAAACTTGTTCTGTATGGTTAAGACTTATGTTTGTGCCTAAAATCGTTGTGTTGCTACTAGTTTAGTTGTTAGTAGTTCATGTGCGCCTTTGGTAACCTCACCACTTCGAGGAGGAGGTTACCACACAACTGTCTTGGATGTAACCAAACACCCGGACTTGTGTTTCACCTCAAACAAGTCTGCAACCAAACAGCAGACCTTCCGTTTTAGCACATGCAGGCTAGAGGGGATGCAGGCAACCAATCAACATGCAGATGTTAGCTTTTGACCTGCATATGCTCAGCCAGACACAACTGGGACAAGTATGCAATGTGGCAAAAAACGATGCAGGTAACAAAACGCGTCCTTAGCTTTTGAGCTTTGTAATCACATAAGAAAAGGAATGAGAAAATAGAAAACGTTTCGACAGTTTCAGTAGCACAAATCTCTCGCTCGCCCATGTCCATCTCTCTCTCTCTTGAGCTGCTCACTCTCTTATCTAGCTAGTTTGACAACGACAATTCGCATCGGACCGGCGCGCCCTCTCCATCATTCTCATCGGCATGCCGCCTGAGACAGTGGAGGCACCAGGACTCGGCCACGCCACCGGCCGCTCCAGGCAGCCTTTGAGTACTGTAGCAGCATAGCTACAATGTTCTCTACACTACAATATTCGAAGGGAATCAGCCTCATGCCTCGGGCAGCCGCCCGGGCTGCTTGGGGCCTATCTCCACCGCTGGATGGAGATGATGCGAGTACTAGCGGCCAAGGACACCGTCAAGGTCGCTATGGAGACGATCAAGACTCTCCGGATGGGGAGTGAGCACGTGTGTGAGGCCAAGGCACAGGTATGCGGCCAGGAGTTTGAAGATCTCCAATTCAAGGACGGCGAGTCCGTTGAGGATTCCGCGCTGTGTCTCACCTGCATGGTAGCTGACCTGGAGTTGCTGGCGATCCAGTGACGGAACAAAAAGCCATCTAGAAGTTCCTCCGGGTGGTGTCGCACAAGTACCGGAAGATGGCCATGGCCATCGAGTCACTCATCGATCTAAAAACGATGACGATCGAAGAACTGGCCGGGCGCTTCTCGGCATGCAAGGACCACTACGACCTTGACGACGCCTCTCAGTCCGCCGGTCGCCTCCTTCTCACTGCAGAGGAATGGGCAGCGCGCCAGTACCAATGCAGGGGTGGCTCTTCCTCGGGCGAGAGGCGCAAACCAGCGACCGGAAACGGCGGCACAGCTGGATCGTGTCTCTTCGATGCTGAGAAAAAGGGCAAATGTCATTACAACGGGAGAAGTAGGCATTGGAAGAAGGATTGCCGATCTAGGATCAAAGATGAAGAGCAGCAGGGCAAGAAGGAGCAAGCCAACCTCGTCTGCGGCGACAAGCATGATCAAGGACCGCGTATGGCCATGGTCACCGACGTGGTTACCACTGAGATCACCACTACCCAAGCGGTCTTCCTCAACGAAGAGAAAGTTATCCCCTTTCCCTCACCCGACGGCGTCTTGTTCTTTGATACCGGCACGAGGAGCCATATGACCGGTGAAAGGGGCATGTTTGCAACCCTAGATGAGACTGTGCACGGCATGGTTATGTTTGGGGACGGGTCCACGTCGGCAATCCGCGGGTGTGGCTCCATAGTCTTTCGGAGCAGAAACAGTGATCAGCGAGCTCTCACCCATGTCTTTTTAATTCCCAGTCTCAGGAGCAACATCATCTCTGTCGGGCTGTTGGATGAGGCTGGGTGCGTCATCAGAATTGAAGATGGGATCATGCAAATTCAAGACCCAGGGCGGCACATCCTAGCACGCATCAAACACTCTGGCATGTGCATTAGGCATATGGTTAGGTTGTACTGATGTGTTAACTGAAGTTGTTTACTAGGCTTAGGCTAAACTGATTTTTTGTTCTGTTAAGACAAAATATGAGTTAGTGTACTGGATAGTTTAAAATTTCTTTGATTTGTAGTTTTTGTGTTAACTGGAATTGTTGACTAGGCTTAGGGTAAATTGTTCATTCTTTTGTGTTATATTAAGACAAAATGTTAACTAGTGTACTGAATAGTTGAAATATTCTTTGTTTTGTAGTTTTTATGATGACATTTGGAAGGTTAGGATCCATTTTGATGCTGGAGAAAATTTGGAGAGGAAGCTCTGCAGTTCAGATGCAACATATTTGAATATAGTTGCACTGATGGAAACCCAAGGATTTAGTGTATATGATTTATTGTATCACACTCAGACTCCAGGCTTAGGGGAGCAAGGGTTGCAATTGGTAGAGAATAATGCTCAATTGCAAATGA
The DNA here is from genome assembly GCF_018294505.1 of Triticum aestivum. NCBI lineage: Eukaryota > Viridiplantae > Streptophyta > Magnoliopsida > Poales > Poaceae > Triticum > Triticum aestivum. The sequence goes on from NC_057812.1 coordinate 737,390,794, forward strand.
TAAAGAGGCAGAATAAGGAGAGTATGATGCTTAATTTGTAGTTAGGGCATGTCCACCCTCTGTTAGTGAATTTCAGAGGCAAGAATTGTTTCCAATTGTGTATCAAGGCCTATTGTATATGATCTGAGTGAGACTCCTATCCTAGTTATTGATCAGCAAGGAGTTGTCTTTGAAAGTCAGTGTAGCAGCTCCAGTGCAGCTCATGGTCCTGCTGTTTGCACACAAGAAAGCAGGAATGTTAAAGGCAAGTTGAAAGCTGTTTTTGAAGTAGTAGTAGAAGATGGATATGAGGGATATGAGGGCAGTGGTGCTTCTGCCTCTGATTCTACCATTTAGGGTTTAGGGTGCCTCGGCGTTGATAGAACCAATGATGCCTACAAGTTAGGGTTTAGGGTACCTCTGCGTCGATGGAAAAAATGATGCCTACACCAAAACTAAGCTTATAGGATAGGGTGCCTCTTTCTTTGTTCAACTTTTACTTGAACTATAAAAAAACCACAACAAAACCAAAGCATCTACTATATCTGATGTAAAGCATGATAGCTCACAAATCAAAGATCAACCATTGCTCAACATATCTGATCCAAAACATAATAGCTCACGAATTCTAGTCTACAAATCATAGCACAAAATACTTAGTGGAGTTCAACATATTATAACATACACAACCATGGTTCACAATCATAGTGGAGTTCAAATTATAGCACAAAAAAAATACTTAGTGGAGTTTGTGGTGGCCGAGGCAAGCATGGAGGGCGTTCGTGGGCGGCCACTCCCGGACTTTGCGTCGCGCGAGTCAATCGGGTCCAAGGCTACCAAGAGCACTTCCAGCAGCTCGTTGACCGGGTGGAGGAGCACAGGGCCGCCAAGTACGTTGAGACGGCCATCTCGGGCTCGGAAGCCCTGTGTTGGCAATGACATCGTTCATGTCCTTCAGCTTCGACACCGACTTCGGCTTTGGGCGCGCCGCGCTAGTGATGTCCACGTCCAACGACGGTGCGAGACTCTGCGACGGCTTCGTGCAGATCATCGCGCGCCTAGGAGGCGACGACTGGCTCCTCACAATGCACATGTGGCCCAGGCTGGCCGCCACCCTCGACTCCGACGAGCGGCGCATCTTCAAGCCTCTCATCGCTGACTATATTAGCCTCAATCAGTATAGCCGGCTCTGAATCTGATCGCCCATGTATGCATGTCGTTGTTGTCTCTAGCTTCCGAGCTTGATTTATTATGTATCTGGTCATGAGGACTGGGGAGAGGAGTGGGTCGGCGAAGGGATTGATAGGGTTGCTACCACCAGAGAGGGAGGACTGGGGAGAGAAGTCCATCGGGTGAGCGGAAGCGGAGGGGTGCGCCGGCTAGGGTTTTGGTTGGGTTCTTGTTTAGGTGCTACGGCGGCCAGGTGGGTGGAAGGAAGATGTGGAGAGGAGGGGTGTGCATGCGGTGCTTGAAGGGAGCAGCGGTAGGAGGTGGTGTAGTGGCGCGGGTTGGGTGACATCATCAGAATTACGGCGGCACAGACGGGTGGGCAGCGGGGTGGAGCAACGGCGTGAGGTGGGAGAGAGATGCGGGATATCGGTGGCGCAGTTTCGAGAGGGAAGCAGCGGTGGCGGTGGCTTGGTGAAAGCAGCGGCGGCGCGGTTTCGGGAGGGAAGCAGCGGTGGCGGCGGAGCGGTTTCGGGAGGGAA
>NC_057812.1:737392941-737396921 GCF_018294505.1 Triticum aestivum
GTGGCGACAGCACGGTTTCGGGACTGAAGCAGCAATGGCGGCGGCTTGGTGAAAGCGGCGGCGGCACGGTTTCCAAAGGGAATCAGCGATGGCGGCGGCTTGGTGAAAACGGCGGCGGCACGGTTTCGAGAGGGAAGCAGCGGTGGCGGCGGCTTGGTGAAAGCGGCGGCGGCGCTAGGGTTAGATCAAAGTTAGACTGATACCATCTAGATAGATGATAGGACGCAATTCATGTATACTCACGGGCATCCAGTGCCAATATATAGATGTATATTTCACGCAAAAGAAATATAGATGTATATAAAGACGTCACGTCCAAGACTAAAACACTGACATGCTAGAAATTAGATGGACAGGTATTAGAGTACAAGTCTATATACATGTCTGGTGCTCAACATTAGTGATGATAAAGTCAGTTGTGCTCCACTAAGATTGTAGAGCTCATCGGAAATGAACCTTCACCTCAAAATCTCTGAAGCATGTACCCTGTTATTTGAAGAAAAACAGTACGTACCCTGTACTTGTGATCCCGGGTTTATCTCGACCCTGAACCTGTCCGGCGCGGGAAAAAACTATCCAATACAAAACTCATGAACTGATTATTTCTCATTTTTTAGTACTCCCTCTTACTACTTTATATAATGATATAAACGATCTTATATTTCTTTACGAAAGAAGTACTACACTGTACTGTATGTACACTGAACAACACCTCGATGGGTTTCTCCATGGACAAAGACCTGCGACTTGCCTCGTCCCTGGTGCAGTCGTCCCCGTGGATGTGACGACGGTAATCTGCAGCGCCGACGACAATACATGAACGCATGTCGTTGCCCGCTGAATGAGCGTGAGGGCTTGGCGTCGACAGAGAGGACACCAAACTGGTCCGAGGCTGTGGTGAGCACCGACGGCGGCGACTCCGAGGGGCCGTTGCCGTCGTCGTCGTCGGACAGGTTGACGGTGGTGATGCCATGGATGCTGCACGGCCCTTGTTGTCCTTTCCGCTGGAGGTGAGCCAAACGATCTCGTACCACTCCCACCATAGGCGCCCAAACGGTTTGCAAATTAACCAACAGAAGAAGGATCGGATCAACGTTGAGTGCACAATGCTGGAACAAACTCAATGCTGACTGGCGCATCGTGTTTTAGGGCAGGACTATTTGGACTAAACATCACGGGCGCTCCTTCTCAGCAAATTCGCTCATTTTCTCTTAGGGGTCAACCTTTTTCTTTTTTGAGAAAATCTTACGGATAAACTAAGCTTTTTTTTTTGGCGGCGAGGGATTAACTTTTTTTTTTTTGAGAAACGGTGGAGGGATCAACTAAGCTAGTGGGCCGCCCAGGGTGCGCTTAGCTGTTGGTGGGCCGGAACCGCTCGATTCACCGTCTCTTATTTAAAGAATAGTCCCCTAAAAAATAGTACTAAGAGTCAAAAACCAAATTTAGTACCACATGGCTCGTTTCTAAATCTGTTCCGCAGCTTTAAATAGGCTGCTGGAGGGGACCTCCTATTGCGTGCCTTCAGCGCCGCGCAACCTAACTGGCGCTTGCAACAACGTCTGGGTGGGCCAGCCCACAACCTAACTGGCGCTTGCAAAAATATCAATATATTTGGCAAACTCAAAAAGAGTTTATGAGTTTAAAAAAAGTTCATTGATTACAAGAAGGTTCATTAAATATGAAAAAAGTTCATCAAATTTGAAAAAAGTTCATTAATTGGAAACAAGTTCATCGGACTTGAAAAAAGTTCATCGAATTTGAAAAAAGTTCATCGAATTAAAACAAGTTCACGATTTTCGAAAACAGTTCAACAAAAAATGAAAAAAATTCATCGATTTGAAGAAAAAACTTCAGGAATTTGAAGAAAAAGTCATCATATAAAGAAGAAGGGAAACAGAACACGAAAAATGGACAAAAGGGAAATAGGAACAAACAAAATAAGATTTCTTTGAGGGAGCAAAACAAATAATTGAAAGGATAGAAACTACCAAATCTGTCTAACTGGTGTAGTGGTTAGCGCATTATTCCCGACAATTTTTTTGCGCCTTAGAAAGCGAAGTTGGGCCGGCCCAGCGCGGACACCTGCAGGCGCCAGTTTGCAAAATGCACACAAACTGGCGCCTGCGGCGCTAAATAGGAATCGCCCTGCTGGAGGGCTACGCATCGCCGACAACGTGGTCATGAGCCAGTTAGCGCTGGCTGATCGACTCTGCCTTGTCAAACGCGTTCACGTAAAATAACATCAGATTCAGATTCTACACATTTAAATCAATTTCCATATATGCAATGTCAAAATTGGAGTTATGGTTTATAAGATATGAATATTTTTAAAAAGCATTCGAACCTGTCAAAAAAAAAGATGGATGGCGGGTTGATTAACTAAAAGATCAGGGGGTTTTCCTAAAAAACGTGAATCATCTTTTCCACTTAATTTAGGACCATGGGTTCATTAACTAAAAGACCAGGGTTTTTTCAAGAAAACCAACTGTTTTTTCACTTAAAATAGGATTACGGGTTGAATTATCAAAAAGAGATAGACTTTCTGCAAAAATGACGACGGCGTACGACCAGAAATGATAGCCGTTTTATTACTAGGTAAAGATTATTATTTTTCATTCATATTGTGATCTGATTTTTGACAAAGACCTCCATAATATTTAAATTCAATTTTTCTTCATAATCATGATTTGAATTTTAGAAAAACTGCATATTATTTGAATTTTAGAAAATGAGACCTCTTTCGTGTCTTTTCTCTCTCGCTTCTCCCCGCGGTGTTCCGGCGGAGCGACACAACAAGAATGGACGAGCATTCGGCGGTTGTTGTCCTGGTGCGCTGGTCCTATGGGGTCTTAGCATGATGACTTTCCAACTGTCTACTACAACAAGATTTATCCGGCTCCGACGAGGGAGGAGCGATGACGGCGGCGCGCCTTCGACTCGCTCCAGTGCTTGTAGTCATCGATAGGTGGTCTACGAACCTTGCTAATAAGCTGATAGAACAAAACCTTTGGTTTATCTCTAACTCTCGTCCAAACAACTAAGGAAGCAAACTTAATTACGTGCTTTATTTTAGCAGATAATCATTACAGAATAAATAACAAAAATAAGTAAAGATAATTTCTTTGGTGGCCCCCGTCCGCTATCTCTCAAGGAAAGTAATATCCACCGAAACCTTCTGACGTGCACGTCTAGCTACTGTGGCCTTGGACGTGAGAAGTACTCGTAGTAGACTAGGATTCTGTGATAAGTATCAAGAAAAGAAATCTCCTGTATTTGTACATCTACAAGTTGAACTTATTCTAGACGTATCAACCAAAGAAAGATTGATCATGCTCGTGTTTGTGAGGGACTTTGATTGTACTATATTAATAAAAAGATTGATCAACACTTTAGTGCATGAACCCTTCCTTCCATGCACACATATGTACCTCTTCTCTCCTAATGCATGCATGCTCAGCCTCTTATTTTTCTCTTTCTTATGCAAGTGCATCTCTATCAATGCCATATAATGGATGCATGCAACTTCAGCTAAATTTGCAATGTTTTCATCGTACTTCTCATCAACGCCAATATACTTTCGCACATATTCATCATCAGACTGTTTTGGTATAACAGAAGCATCACTGACGACTTGAACAAGTACCGGATTATTGATGCCAAGTATTGACTTGGTCATATCAGATGATCAAGAGGATATTCATGAGTACCATCTTTCTTACACTATTTGGTTACCTCCCGGAAATGAATATGCCATATGACAAGGCCATGAACATTAGCAATGGTTTTATCGGCATCGTCATCCTCTTCACGCTCATTGGCGGCTACCTCTCAGACATGCATCATGATCAATTGATCATCACCCCCATGGACAGCGTGGTAATAACTACCTTAAGATGTTGTTCACATTTCCATAAATGAAACGAACTAAAACAATGCATTGTAGTGAGACTTCGATTTGTGTTTTTTTGTGTGTGTGTGTG
>NC_057812.1:737397106-737411812 GCF_018294505.1 Triticum aestivum
TAGCTCTCCCTACGAGTGAATTGGTTTGTACTCTTCGGTATCATGTGAACCTCTCAACGATCACTCTCCTCTTGTTATTCATGATACCTTTCTTGCCATTGCCTACCAAGGACATTACTTTATACACTCGTAGCATTGGACAATAAGGACAAATATGCGGCATGTGTGTTGGTCATAGAAAACTCCTACTATGGAATAGTCATTTCCACGTGAAATCCATGAAATGCATAAAAAAAAGTTGGACAAATCTTTACTCCTAGAAAATGATTTTTATTACTACTTTGGATAGATAAAATAAACAGATGACCCTGAGAAACTAGTGAACCGAGTGATAAAGCTGAGAGGCTTAAAATCTAGTTGCGTCCTTACCCAATGTTGCTTATGTGACCTTTCTGATTTTTTATAAAAATGTGAAACAACTCATGTATATAGGTTGGTACATATATTTTGTGCACTTGCAAATCTCTCATCTAAAGATATAATCATTTATGTCCCTCACAAGAAAAAACAAGTGATATGTAAATAAAAGAGGATTTAACTCATATATTTTTATGTTTTTGGTCATGGCACAAATGGTTATACTTTTAGATAACATGTCATAGGTGCACATGTGATACAACTATTTTGCATCAAGATTTGAGAAGGTGAACGGGTGAACTCTGGTCATCATTTCAGCCTCTTTTAGCATATTTTATCAAGAACTTCTATTTTGTTGTAGAGTTGCATGTGACGTTACAGCGAAGTGCCGAAGATCTAGCATTTTTATATGTTTTCTAAAAATATGAGAGAAACAAGTTGAAAGTTTTACAACATTCGTGCTGGAAGAGAAGCGTGTGTGCATTCCCATGATATAATTTTCATTTTATGAATGTAGACTACGCAACGAGAAATGAACGGGTTTGTTTTTCAAATATTACAACATCCAAAGACACAACATTCTTTTTAAGACCAAATAACACCATTTTTATTGTTGCATCAAGCTGGTTCACACAGTATGAGCGAAGGCAATGGTGAAACAAAGCAAGTTCTACCAAGAGAAACACAATGCACCATACTCGCCAAGATTAGTTGGTCCATCTGCTAGAGGGAATATAAGAAGATCATGAGGGATGACATATAGCTATCACTCAGCTCGCGGCCATGGACCTAAGTAAATCGTGTCTCGTGTCAAACTGATCTCACCTAAGTTTATTAACGGGACCCTTATATGGTCTATTCACCCTTTATGCGCATATATGATCAACGCAAATTCGGCATCGGTAGCCCCAGATTATGCCCACCATGGATGGATTAGCTAATCTCATCGAAGCAACTTCGACAACGTCCCCTCCTCCATCGGCTCTAATAGTAAAACCCAACATATGACGGCAACCTAAGAGGGAGAAACCACCCTGAATATCTTAGCGTGGGGCGCACGGTCGATAATTGTTTCCACTTCTTTAAGCTTAGAAATGTTTCACAATTAATTACCCACTTTTCAATGGTTAGAAATGTTTCAGGAGCAATTATCTTCATATTCTGTAAGTTGGTGTGCTGATGTGGAGCAGATAAAGATTGCACACGGCTCTTTCAAATCTCATGTAAGTTCTTATAAGATATTTAATTCCAGTCGGGAAGACACACTTGCTGCCATGGGCAATTTCATCTTTGTTACATGTTTCCAATTTATCAACAATGAACACAATAAAAAAAATCCAATCCTCAACACCAATCACTTCACACTCTGGTACTGACAGAACGAACTGAGCAGCGAACATTTTGCTTCAGAACACATTCATAGCTCATCATGTAGTTGTTCTAATCATTTGTTTGCGCGCCGCTTCGGCCCGAGTAGGTTGGTCATCATCCTGAGCACACAAGAAAACATAACCAGAGATCAGCATAAAGCCATAAACACAATCACCGTTGTTTTCACTGCTGGGAAGTAGAACCGAACACTGACCTCTGGATCCGGTTCCGCGGCTTTCTGCAACAGCAGCAGCACCCCCCCAAAATCCCAAACAACAAATGGTTTAGTCAGTCAGTCAGTCGCTTCCCGGTTTCTCTTGAGTAAATTTCATAAGAGCGCGCACACTTGCCTTTCTTTCGGCCTCACTACGATCTCGTCACGCACCACCGCAGCGCCTGCTATCGAGGTCGAGGCTGTGGTCCTCGGGGGCTGCTCCCCTATTCTAGGGACAGTCTTCACCTGAATGAAAGAAAAGACGATGTGGTCATTTGATCAGACCTGCTCTGAATGTGTTTAATTATGTACTGAAGATGCACCGCGGATCGTGAACTCACCAGGTTCCTGTACTGAAGATTGTAGAATATCTGCAGGTACCGCTGTTTGGCCGCTCTCTCCTCCTTGTTCAGAGTCCTCCAGAAGCCATACATCGATCCCATGTTCAGCACTTTAGTCGCGTATATCTTCCATGTGTAACTGCCATCATGTGTAGCACACGGTTACATTTTCACACCAGGTGGCATAGGAAGGTTGGTGTTGACCACTCAAGAGGCAAGGTAAGGATCGGCGCCTACCATTCGTAGATGCGCTGAAGTCCAGCAGTGGACACCTTGTTCCAGTAGCTTGGGTCTTCCTTGCACTTCTGGAAGAAGTCTGCAATCTTGGTCCCTGCCCCCCTGCCGTTCGTCGGGTTTATGTGGAAACCTGAGACGCCATCGACAATGATCTCCGCTGGCCCTCCCTGGTTTGTCGCAAAGGTTGGAAGCCCGCAGTTCATCGCCTCGATGACTGTTAGCCCAAATGCTTCGTAGAGTGCAGGCTGAAACCAGAGATATGCATTATGGTTCAGGCTTTTATGTAATGGTTGGTTACTGTGAAGCATAGATTTCAGAGGATGGAGCCCTATATTGTTCATGCCCGAACAGTTAGTATTGCATACCTGAACAAATGCACCCTTTGTATCTGCAATGTAACGGTACAGCTCGCCGTTACGGACACGGTCAGTCTGAGCCTTGATCCACCGGATCTGTCCTTTCAGCTGGTACTTGTCGATCAAATTATGCATCTTGTTGATCTCGTCTATCTCTTCTCGGTCCTTGGACTGCGCAGCATTCAGGAGGCCTGCAACGACGACGAGGTTCACAAGGTCCCTGACCTTCTTGTTCTGGCCATACCACTCCACTAGTCCAGTGATGTTCTTCACCTTGTCCAGCCTTGCCATCGAGAAAATGATTGGCTTATTTTTGTCTGCCAGATACCCTCTGAATTTGGTAGCATTGCAACAATTAGCAACTTTGTCTGATCAAGCAAAAGTATGTGTGTTCCTAAGGGACTTGACTTACATGTGTTCGTCTGTATCCTCCTTGCTGTACAGTAACTCCTCAATTTGTGGGTGTAAACCTGTCAGCCGCTTCTGCTTCTGTGTGTAGGGGAAGTAGACGGACTGATCGGCGCCAGGGGCAGCAATGTTGAACTTCGGATCAAAGACATTGATGCCCGTGGCGAAGCGGCAAAGCCCGGGCATTGTGAATGCATAGTGGTGTTCATATTGACCAGGCTTCTCCTTGCTGCACAATATGTCAATGTTAGAAGTTTCTAGGTGCAAGTACCCAAGCGCTGCCTGTTAGAGCACTGAAGTTACAGTAATATTCAGTCTACTGACCTCCCAGCAATTTCTTGGTATGTGCTAGTGATGATAAAATCGGTAGTGTTCATGGCAATCATATCGGCAGTGAATTGGCAGGAGAAATGGTATTTTTGGTCCAGCTCTCTCCACTTGGCATCTGAGTTCTCATACTTCGTCTTCTCGAGAGCATGTGCAATTGTTCCCTGTCAAAAAGACCACTTAGGGATGCCATGTCAACTGTGGTTGGTGGTAAAAGAGATCTTGAGGAATCCTCTTTGATCAAACATTTTCCTACCTGTGTGACACCTAGTTTGCTCGACATGAGGGACGCCACTAAGTTGCCGTCGGTGTAGTTGCCAATGATCAAGTCTGGTTTGCCCTCTAGAATGTCAAGGATCTTGGCAGAAGCATCCTGAAATCATGTCAGGATAAAGCTTTATTAAAGATCACTGACACAAGAGTGAAGATAATTAATAATTTGCAGCTGGCAAACCTGAGTATATCTCTCTAGGTACGGGTAAATGTCAAACCGAGACACCCACTGGCGCAAATCTTTCCCGTCTTCAGTCTTGAATGGCACACGGAGTATGTGTGAATATTTTGTATTTTCAACCGGTTCGAGCTCCACATTGCATTTTGTGCCTTTGGAATCTGGTATCAGTCTTGTTAGCTGCGGCACAATTGTAGCCATTAGTTTAGCAGTTCTACAAATTACACAGCAGGAATGGCTAGGATCATGGCCTTACCACAAGAATCTTTGGTGTTATATGCAAACCCTGCTGCTTGATTCTTTGCACCAGCTCCTCTTCCATGGACCTGACTTGGTCCAGGATGTAGACAACCTGTCATAGCAAAACCATGCCTTCAGAATGTGACACCCTGATCAGAGTATTATGTCCTATTATCTGCTAATAATATCCATACCTGACCGCCGGTGTCTGGCAATCCTAGAACCTTCTCTTGGCCAAAGTAACCATGGATGGAGAAGATGACGATGTTAAATATGGATGGGACCCTGCTGAAGAACTTCTCCATGTTGATAGGATCTGGTGCCTGGAGCACTTCAGATAGGAAATTCAGAGTCTCCTTGCACCTTTCTGCGTTCTCACCCCATCCTTTCTCCAATCCCCACTCCTGAAATCTGCAATACAATTCATGAAGAAACGTTAGGCATAGTTGCATATTTCTGTACCATCAATTATATGTCTACTTAATATGGCAGCACATCACCTCTGTTCAAATTTCAAATATGGTGTGAATTTAGGCAGCCCGCTGACAAAAACTTCTGCAAGGAGCAGCGCTGTCTGAAGCTTGTCGACCGTATCGATTGTGTCGTTGACCATCAGTTTCTGCATATTCATAAGGATATATAAGTTTAATCAGTCGATTAGTTCTGATCTTCTGATAGTCTCTGTGATATGGATGACTGAACTCTTTACCTCGCCGCGGTAATTCAGGGTGAGCAAATAGTCTAGCAATGGCTTCATGCTTTCAGGCTTCTCATTCAGCTTTGAAGACATGAATTTGGAGATAAACTGCATCCCATTCCCTATGGACGAGGGCAGCGTCAGATGAGGTGTTGAGAGGTCAAGAGCGCCAAAATCAACTTCCAATGAATTGTCATCCTTGGCCCTGAAATTCACATGAACAGACCATATTTTTCAGATTCATGATTTTACTCATCTAGCATTAAATTAGCTCTCTGATCCATGTCAAAGATCACATGATATTTGGTAAGAGTAAGACATACCATTTCTCATCATATAAGGTCTCTTTGAACTTCAGGTACTCTGATGGTGTAATTCCTTCGACCGACAGATCATCGGAGTGAACTTTGACGTATTCCCAGATGCCAGGATTCATTCTAACAGCGAATGCAACGAATGGCGGTAGCACTACAGCTTCCTGCAAACATAAAGGATTCCAAATCTGATAAGCTCCTTCCATCAAGCTTGATTCTAGCTGCAGAAGGGAATCAGGGAATGTAAAGCAAAATAACCTGTGTCGAACAAATAATGTAACCGAGAAAGCCTTCAACAAGCTTTTCCTTCTCAGCTTTGTCATCTAGTGATTTTTCCAGCTCCTCCACGAGCTGCTGGTTCTTCAAGAGCCTCCTGCCCTTCGATACATACCTGAAACATTTTTTGTCCCAGATTTCAGGATGACAAAGCTGACCACAGCAGCAATATTTCTTGATGCAATGCATGCCATAAAGAACACATTAACTTTTAGTACCTTTGGAAGCATCTCTTCATCTGGTACCGGCTTTGTTGCAGCGCATCAGGCATGGTTTCAGCGATGCTGTCCATTCTCTTGAAGCTGAGATTGGAAGCCATGGTGGGAGACTACCAGGCTTGATAAACTGGGTGGAGAAGATCAAAGAACTATTTTTGGAGAAGCAAAACTACGAAGGAATGTTGCTAAGAAGATTGTGATTGTCTGGGTGCTGATGGACAACAATTTATAGGAGAGGGCACAAAACCTCCCTCCATGGAGAAAGATTTATTTTCTCTGGACATGGCTGGAAATGCAAGGTAGATGATGCTAAGCTGAAAGGAGAAAGCACAACGCCTGGGAGAAGTTATTCCAAAGAGACACACAAGGCAAGAAAGGCGGCATTACATCATTACACTGTAAGATTCCTCATGACTTGTCACCATTTCTTATCCCTTTGCCAGCAGTTTTGACATCCAAACGTGAGGCATTAGGTAAACTTTTTGCCATTGGACATCCACACTAGGCCAAGAACTTTCAGAAGATCACAAAAGGCAATGAAAGCATATTCTCTCTTGGAGCTTGGGTTAAGCTTCCTTAAAATTTCAGAAGATGCACAGCAAATTGCTTGCTACCTGATATGAAGCAAAAGACCAGGGATCACCTTGTTGCAATCTCAATACCAGAAAGGAAACTCCAGAGCATCAAATGAAGAAAAAAAAAAGATACATTGAGCTGAGCTCTTTATTTCAAAAACTCGATAGCATCAAAGAGAGATATACAAGCAATTTTTTTTCATTAATCAGAACACAAACTTCAAGAGATTGCAGCATCCATCTCCATTCAAGGTATTAAACAAATTGAGAGTATCCAATTTCAGGATAATCATGAAATTTGCGCACATAAGTTTGCCAATTACATAAATATACATGTTTGATAGAAAACATTCTGACATGAAAAGAAAAAAACAAATCCATGTACACAAGTGGCAATACTTTACACTCATCAAAATCCATCAAGCTCAATGTTTACAATTTACAAATCGCCAGAACCAGGAAACGGAGAAGAATCACACATCGAGTATTGGTGAAGGAGTTAAGCCAAGTTCAGTACTGAGGAAGGGGGGGAAAGACCATCTGCTGTCTGATTCACCAAAAATACGGTACTCATTCCTCAGGCCTCACAACATCTCTTGGAGCAGTCGGGACGGGCGGACCGAAACATGTCTACCAAACAGCTGCAAGTACTTAAAATATATTAAACCATATCACTCGAGAGATTAAGGATAAGATGACAACTTGGCAAGTACTGAAAAGTGGAAAAGAAGAGAGCATACCAAGATTTTTAGGTAGACTTCTCTTCACACTGAGCATTTGTCTCGTAGATGCGACGGGCCTTGTTGTACCTTATGTACTTCTTGCCATCGGTGCTTGTGATGCGCACCTCAGGGATCTGCTGCACAACGTGCCAGTTCTTCCCACCCTCCAGGCAGCTCCTGAGTAAAGGGAGTGCACACTGCAGCTCGAATCGACGCAGGCCATTGGCCTGCAAACGGATCAGCAGCTCCAGCCACCGTGGGAATGCGATGTTCCAGAAGATGACCAACTCCTCGAAATAGTATGTCTCCGTGGATGGGGGGAACACAAGCCTGAGATGCTGCAGCATGTCGAGGCCCGACACGTGCTTCAGCTTCGCGCAGTCGTCGATGGTGAGTGACTTGAGTGCGGGTAGGTTGGAGATCCTCAGAAGCGCCCTGTTATCTTTCAGATAGAGTTCATCAGATAGTTTTGGCAGGTCCTTTATCTCTGTAAGGCAATGTGCACCCTCGACATGAAGGTCACACAGAGCAGCGTCCTTTAGACCTTCTGGCAGAGCTTTGAGTTTAGGGCAGAACTGTATGTGCAGTGACTTAAGACAAGGCAGCAATGTCTGGCTCTCTTCCACACTTAAGGACCAGTCTTCCAGATTCTTCATGTTTCTTAGCTTCAAAACCTCAAGCTTGGGGAACGAGATGGCTTGTGAAATCACAGTGGTGCCGAGGAATTCAGAACCGATGGCGACAATGGAGTCTGCATTTGAGATTTCCAGGGACTTAAGCTGTTTCAGGCGGCCAAGAGCAGGCAGAGTGGTGCATGACATGCAGTTGTCAAGATCAAGGAAGGCAAGGGCAGGGAAGGAGGTGTTTAGCTTGGGACCCGCCATCCAGTTTGGAAACTTTCGACCTTGGTAGTTCTTGATTACCAGCTTCTCAACGCTATTGGGTGGGGTGAGCTCATTCCATATCTTTTCACTCACTTTAGCTGAATCATCTCTAATCCACTGAGCACTTTTTACTTCATGTTTGTCCTTTTCTTCTTTCTCTGCGCCCTCTTGGTTCTCCTGTTCTTCCTCATTCTCTTCTTCTTCAATTAATGCTGCTTGCTCAGACAGGTGTAGAACCTTCAGGAATGGCTTGTTTGCGAGTGCAGAAGCTCCGGAAGTAGCCCTATCAAGTCTCTCAATCTGAAGGTACCTCAATTCAGACATGGCTCTAAGGTGAATCAAGTCACAGCCCTCAGGATCATTGTTGTCCTGACCAATGATCAGACCAGATAGATGGTTAAGATGCTTCAGTTCACCCACACCTTTCGGTACATAGCGTAGGGAAGTTCCCTCGAGGCAAAGGCATCTAAGCTCTTGCAATTCACTGATGGACCAAGGGAGTTTCTGCAGTCTTTGACAGCCTTCAAGGCTCAAGGTCTGCAAATTTACGAGAAAGCCGACGGAGGAGGGTAGGTCGCTGAGCTGAGTCCCGTCAAGATTGAGGTACCTCAGATGTCGCAAGGTGCCAACGGATTTTGGGAGAGCCTCTATTGCTGTGTTGCTCAGGTCCAAGACACGCAAGCACGTGGCTGACTCGAGAAGAAGATTGTCTATCACTCTGACATTCGGGCTGTTGAAGAGCATCAGTGACCTTAGGCTCATCTGCTGCTTCACTGAAATCGGATCCTCCAAGCTGTTCTCCATGTTACACAATGCAAGATGCCGAGGCTTTGACAGTGAGGACAACGAGCCCATGCTCGATCTCTCCTGACCGTCAATTAAGATACTCTCATCTGTTATCAGAAAGCGGGCCAGAGAGCGTAGGAGATCATGTGTCATCCAGCACTGGTCAAGATTGTCAGGATCAGGCTGTAACAAGTTTCTGCCTATCAACTCCAGATAGTACTCTTCAGCAGACTCTTCCAGTTCCTTGTTCTCTCTGGGCTTGACAAGGCCTTCGGCAATCCAGTGCCGCACGAGATCAAAGCGCCGAATGGGGCAGTCTTCTGGGTACAGAGAGGAATGGAGGAAGCACTCCTTGAGTTCAGAAGGCAGATCAACATAGCTCAAGTAGAGAGCCTGTGGCACCTGTTGAAGCAACGGCCGCATGGACCAAGCATCGCTTTTCAGGACCATCTGCCACTCATCCTTGCTCGTGCCTCTCGACCTCAGGACACCTGCAATGACCTTGATAGCCAGAGGATGGCCCTCGCATTTCTCCGCGATCTTCATCCCGACATCCTGCAGTGCTTGGATCTCCTCTGAAGCGGATTCCAGGAAGACCTGCTCGCGCAGTAACGCCCAGCTGTTCTCTGCATCCATTTTGTCGACGCGGTGGACGACTGCCTTCAAGCCTGCCGCCACTTCCTCGTCCCGTGTCGTGACCAGTATTCTGCCCCTTGCCACGCCGTCTCCCAGTGGATCTTTCAGCAGATCGTCCCATATGCCCGGGCTGTCCAGGTCATCCAAGACGATGAGAAACCTCTTTGAAAGAGCAGAGCTGAGGAGGCCGAGGAGCTCCTCCTTGTTCTCTGTGTCCCCAGCATTTACACCGGCGCCGGCGATGATCTTCTTCAAGAAAGCTGCCTCGGACAGATCCTTCGACATCTTCACCCACACGCAGATGGGGAAGTTTTCAGTCATCCTCTCATCGGTGAATATCTCCCTGGCAAGCGTGGTCTTGCCTATCCCCACGGCGCCGACGATGGCGAAGACGTCCACCTTCTTCTTGCCCTCCCTGAGCAACCTCGGCACGAGGCCGCCCAGAGACTTCTGGACCTGCGTCCCCACTGCGGAGCGAGGCTTCACCACGTCGTCGTGGCAGCTCCTGGACATTTCACTATTGAACCAATCCCTCCTGGCGCCGGGGCGCGGGGACGCCCCGGCGGCGGGGAGCGGCGGCATCTCGTCCTCGATCTCACGGAGCCGGATGTCGATGTCCCGGATGGTGAAGCCGATCTCGTGGTGGAACTTCTGGGGGCCCGAGTAGCGGAAGCAGGAGAACATGAAGGCGCAGCGCACCTTGGGGGCGGGCGGGTGGTCGTCGGCGAGGATCTTGGCGCCCTCGGCGGCGCAGACGTCGAGCACGTCGTCGACCTCGTACATGACGTCCTTGAGCAGCACCACCCAGGCGTCCACCCGGGAGCTGAGCACCCGGCGGCGCTCCTCGTGGGAGACGACGGCGTCGATGCGCGCCAGCGTGCCCAGCAGGCCCCGCACGTTGTCCCGGATGCCGAGCGCGCCGCAGGCCTCCTGCCCCGCGAACTCCTCCAGCGCCGCCGCGCACCGCTTCACGTACGAGTCCAGCACCACCGCCATGGACGGATCCCCTTTCTTGCGCAGACCTTCAACAGCAACGACGACGAAATGCGAAACAATAATTTGTATCAGTACAGCACGTGGGGATAAAATTGGATCCTTTCAACGGCGATTAGGGCGCAAATTGATTGATTTGCAACAAAAAAAAAGGATTCTTTCCCCATTTATCTCGATTTTAGTTGAGGATCGAATCAGGCCGACACAGGAAAGAACAAAATCCATCTACTGTATATCAGATCGGGAGCGCGTCCTTGAGGAGCTGGAACTAAGCACAATAAATAACTGACAATCTGCTCCCTGACTAATGGATTGATGGATTGATTGATTGATGATTACCTGTTGATGAAGATTGCTGAAGATTGGGAGGAGGATTATTGGAGCAAGAGGAGGTGGAAGAGGAAGGCGGGGAGCCAAGGGAAGGGCGGCGACGGCCACCACCTCAATGGCCACCACCCTCCTCCCCTCCCTGCTTTCCCAACCCAGCCAAAAGAGGGAGCGCGCCTCTAAATGGATCCGTCCCTGTCCCAAGACGCCTTCCTCCCCCTAATTTCTCCACCCTCGCAGCTCAAAATCCTCCGATCCAGACAGACACAAACTCCATTCTTCTTCTGGTGGATGGGCACAACAACCTGTCACATCTCTCGTTTCTCCTCCTGGCCCCTGGAAGATTGCCGTGGTACAAAATGGGCGCCATCCGGGCCATGGATGAGCTTGGCAGGGACGTTGGTTGGATACCGGAGGAGTGTGGGGGGCAGATGGCGAAGAGGGGAGAACAGAGCATAGCAGAATTGGGCAGGCTATTTTTGTAATCAGCTGACAGCAATGGACAGCAACATCTAAAAAGAGGAATTGCAAAGGCATGAACAGTGCAAATGAAAACATGTTTTGGGGAGCAAAAAATGGGAATTACTTTGGCATGGACAGTGCAAATAAAATGGTTTGTTTACTTTTGAAATTCGGTGTGGACTTTCTTCGCCATACAAATTTCAGTTAATCACAGCATAATCATGTGGCAGCATATAATTATTTGATGTGAATGAATGATTTTGTATGTCAGCATCAGATGCAGCCTGGCCAGAGGAACAGTCACCTGCCGACATGATTCCAACGCTGAGATGATCAGGGGTGATTATTTTTCTGAAATAATGATTTTTTTATGCGTAGTGGAGGGCCTGCAACGACTACATCAAGCAAGGAGTTGCTGTCATGTGGGTGAACAAATTTCTTTATTCCTCTTTGTGTTGTTAAAAATGGCTCCATCATGGCATGGCACCAAATGGAGCCTGCAGCTAGGTTATTTTCTAGACACCACACGACACGAACGCACTTACTCTTGAATAAAAATCCTTTATTTCTAAATAACTGTGACCCACTACCTAATTTTCCTAAACGAAAAATAGAGCACCACCCTGCTATGTGCTCGGCAGCCCGCCGTTCGTTTTGCTTAATTACGTCCTACTCCCTCCGTCATATATTGTAAGACGTTTTTTGACACAAGTGTACATTATGAAATGTACACGGAGGGAATACTTGTTAGAATCAAGAGTGGGAGAGAGAACTGTTTAGGGACACCAACGTTGAACTCCAGCGTCGGCCCATCAATGCCCGGACAGCAGGTGGAGATGCCCGCACTAGTACCGAATCAGGCATTGGAGACAATTTGGGTCGCGCTAACTGCCACACGTGTGGCATATACGACATGCGTCCACACACCATGTGTGGTGTACCCAGGAGGCAGCCCACACGGGCTGTGTGTGGGCGGACATTAGAATTGCCCACACGTGTGGGCGCGGCTATTTCGTGCCACACGCCCAACAAGTACTACTTATCTTCACCCCGTGTGTGTGGCACGAAGCAAAAATGCCCACACGTCCTAGCGCAGCTATGTTAAGTACTCCGCGGGATGACGGTTTAGTTGCCATCCTGGTTGGCAGATGTAGTTATCCGGTATGGCAACTGTAGTTATAAAAGCATGGCAACTCTATCTGTTTTGGTTAAATATAGTTGCCATGTCTAATTTATGATAGTTGCCGCGTGTAATCAGACCGTAGTTGTCGTGTGTGATTAACTACTTGTCATATATGGTCAAAACAGTAATTGTCATGTGTGTTTACCTAGTTGCCGCGTGTGGTCCAACCATAGTTGCCATGTATTGTTAATCACAGTTGCCATGTGTGTTTATCTGGTTGCCACGTGCGCGCAACTGCAGTTGCCGTGTAGCAAAGAATCACAGTTGCCATGTGTGTGTACTGAGTTGCCACATTCGCGTAACTGCAGTTCAGTTGCCATATGTGTTTATCTGGTTGCCACGTGCGCGCAACTGCAGTTGCCGTGTAGCAAAGAATCACAGTTGCCATGTGTGTGTACTGAGTTGCCACATTCGCGTAACTGCAGTTCAGTTGCCATATGTGTACCGAGTTGCCACGTTCGCATAACTGCAGTTGCCATCCACAAGGTAGGAGTGTCGTGTGGGCGAAAAGCAGTTCGCCCACACGCGCATGACCTAGGTGGTGGTTGTGTCGGTGAAAAGCAGTTTGCCCACACAACTCAGCTGGCAAACAGCGTTGTGCGGGTGTGTGGGCAAACTCTCCAACGCCCACACACCAGCCCCGTCCTACGTGGCACACCAAATCCACCTTTTCGTGTCAAGATTCGTGCAAAAGACAGTGGACGATGATTCAGGCGTGTGGGCGAGTTGGGTAGCGCCCACACGTGTGGGCGTCAAGAGTGGGAGAGAGAACTGTTTAGGGACACCAACGTTGAACTCCAGCGTCGGCCCATCAATGCCCGGACAGCAGGTGGAGATGCCCGCACTAGTACCGAATCAGGCATTGGAGACAATTTGGGTCGCGCTAACTGCCACACGTGTGGCATATACGACATGCGTCCACACACCATGTGTGGTGTACCCAGGAGGCAGCCCACACGGGCTGTCTGTGGGCGGACATTAGAATTGCCCACACGTGTGGGCGCGGCTATTTCGTGCCACACGCCCAACAAGTACTACTTATCTTCACCCCGTGTGTGTGGCACGAAGCAAAAATGCCCACACGTCCTAGCGCAGCTATGTTAAGTACTCCGCGGGATGACGGTTTAGTTGCCATCCTGGTTGGCAGATGTAGTTATCCGGTATGGCAACTGTAGTTATAAAAGCATGGCAACTCTATCTGTTTTGGTTAAATATAGTTGCCATGTCTAATTTATGATAGTTGCCGCGTGTAATCAGACCGTAGTTGTCGTGTGTGATTAACTACTTGTCATATATGGTCAAAACAGTAATTGTCATGTGTGTTTACCTAGTTGCCGCGTGTGGTCCAACCATAGTTGCCATGTATTGTTAATCACAGTTGCCATGTGTGTTTATCTGGTTGCCACGTGCGCGCAACTGCAGTTGCCGTGTAGCAAAGAATCACAGTTGCCATGTGTGTGTACTGAGTTGCCACATTCGCGTAACTGCAGTTCAGTTGCCATATGTGTTTATCTGGTTGCCACGTGCACGCAACTGCAGTTGCCGTGTAGCAAAGAATCACAGTTGCCATGTGTGTGTACTGAGTTGCCACATTCGCGTAACTGCAGTTCAGTTGCCATATGTGTACCGAGTTGCCACGTTCGCATAACTGCAGTTGCCATCCACAAGGTAGGAGTGTCGTGTGGGCGAAAAGCAGTTCGCCCACACGCACATGACCTAGGTGGTGGCTGTGTCGGTGAAAAGCAGTTTGCCCACACAACTCAGCTGGCAAACAGCGTTGTGCGGGTGTGTGGGCAAACTCTCCAACGCCCACACACCAGCCCCGTCCTACGTGGCACACCAAATCCACCTTTTCGTGTCAAGATTCGTGCAAAAGACAGTGGACGATGATTCAGGCGTGTGGGCGAGTTGGGTAGCGCCCACACGTGTGGGCGTCAAGAGTGGGAGAGAGAACTGTTTAGGGACACCAACGTTGAACTCCAGCGTCGGCCCATCAATGCCCGGACAGCAGGTGGAGATGCCCGCACTAGTACCGAATCAGGCATTGGAGACAATTTTGGTACATGGGCCTATGGTGGTATCGTGATCCACCTCAAATCCCATAGCCCCTAGGCGCCCCATGTAAGTGCCTACAGGCCTAGACCTCTTACGGCTGCCCTAGCGCCCCTTTTGGCCTCAGCCCCTTGTATAGTTTAAAAAAGTTCCGTCATATTTCTCAACAATATTTGTGCCGCTGCCACTTCAAGTTCTAGGGCGATCGTCATTTTTCATCTTCAATCCAGTACTCTGTTCGCGGGGGAATTCATCTCCATCTTCATCGATGTCGAACTC
>NC_057812.1:737412047-737426981 GCF_018294505.1 Triticum aestivum
AGCAAAGATGTAATCTCTCCACTTTGTAGCTCAATACAATAGCCATGTGAGTTTCCCTACAAGATTATGGCTAATCTGATGTAAACTCTTTATGTCCAGATTTATGGATGTTGTATGTTTGATTTATAGATGCATATATTCTATCGGGGTGCATGTCTTATCCTGCCCATTTTAGATAGGTGATCAGTAGTGTGAAATGTGTGCACTACTTAGGTCTAATCTTGCAAGTAAACTAACATAGTGGCGGAAAGTGGAAAAAACCTGCATTTTATCACTACCACTAAGGATGAATATTTTTATGAGGACTAAACTGGGTCATATGAACAATAGATTGTCATCTTGGTTGAAGCAATTATGTGTGTTTACACTTAATGTTTGGATGGTGCGGAGGGTACCTCAGCCTACAAATGAATTATTAACTAGATGCAGGGAGGGTCTCGGTGTATAGACTTATGGATGTACTACATATATAATATCAACACGTCACTTGATAACCCACAAGTGTAGGGGGCGCAAAAGTCTTCAAGGAAAGTATCACAACCTATTTTTTTTGGTTCGACACAAGGAGAACTAATAAATATTTCTAAAGTTTAGCAGTTGAGTTTTCTATTCAATGACAACTAAAAACAAATACTTGCTCGAGAGAATTTATTAGTGGCAACTGCATTGGACGGGTTTCCATGGTGATTGTAGAATAGTAACAAAGCATGAAAATGACTTTGAGAGAGTAACAATGATCAAAAACGTAGGCATGGGAATGGATAATGGACGTTGCATGGATAGAAACAATATTTGACAAATGTCATCCTTCTCACCGACCTCTCCGTAGGCTGCGATGAGGTCCTCGTATCGGTGATCATAGAGGTCCAAAATCCATGATGACATCTTACATGGGATGATATGCGCTTCGTATGCATTGACATAGAGGTAAAGGTAGCAGATGAGCTCGTGGTCCCCCAATGAGGACATGAGAGGCGGGGGGTTGCACGTTAGGGTCCATAATAGGGGATTAAGGTGTTGAGCTCGAATCAGATTGGGGATTGGCATTGTTCATGTTGTTGTTGCAACGAGGGCGTAGGGTGTGCCATTAATATCAAGGGGGACTAGACTGGACATGGGTTGGCCTTGTTGATTTTATTATAGAGGAACCAACTCATCATTTTTTGTACCGAACACTTTTACATTTGAATTATTCTGTCAACATAAATCCTAGCACATTTAGTCACACAATGATGAACCTAATTTTCAACATACAATGTTTTGTGTTAAAGCTCTGCTATCTCCAACTAAAAAAAGAGCTCTGCCATCTATCTATCTGAAAATACATTTTGTAGAAACAATTAAGATTTTTTTTCTTGATTTATTTTGCTCGAGACATTATGCAGAAAATCATTGGTTGAGCTCAATTTTCCATCTATCTAAAAATGTTAATAATCACAAAATAACAATACTTTCTGGATTAATATGTATCTAAATATGGTAGTGCATTCTTATGCTTTCACAATATTAGTTAAATATCTTGGTAACATCCCTAAAGCTTTTCTATCTAACAAATATGTAGATTTCTAAAATATATTATTATCTAGTTTACGGAGTCTGTGTAGTGATGGTGCATGATAGGACAAGCCAGTGGCGCACATCTGGAGCCATGTCTCAACACATGCCACACCAACCCGTGCTGCTACCGATGGAGCACGCATAGGCCCTCTCCCTGCATGAACTCCGCCATACACTTTTTACTCTTTGATAATAATGAGTCTATTTTTGCACTACTTCTTACCTATATTGTTCCCACATAATAGTCATACAATTTTCAAAATTTTATCATGTTTGCGCACCCGTTGTCCATATTTCACCAAGTTGCCAAAGGAGAAGGATATTTTAAACATTAAGTGGAAAACCCCTAATTCTAGGTGAAGATCATGCTAATTGATGTCATAATAACCTTCCTGTTGGGGGACGTAGTAATTTCAAAAAAATTCCTACGCGCACGCAAGATCATGGTGATGTATAACAACGAGAGGGGAGAGTGTTGTCTATGTACCCTCGTAGACCGACAGCGGAAGCGTTATGACAACGCGGTTGATGTAGTCGTACGTCTTCACGGCCCGACCGATCAAGCATTGAAACTACGGTACCTCCGAGTTCTAGCACACGTTCAGCTCGATGACGATCCCCGGACTCCGATCCAGCAAAGTGTCGGGGAAGAGTTTCGTCAGCACGACGGCGTGGTGACGATCTTGATGTTCTACTATCGCAGGGCTTCGCCTAAGCACCACTACAATATTATCGAGGACTATGATGGAGGGGGGCACCGCACACGGCTAAGAGAACGATCTTGAAGATCAACTTGTGTGTCTAGAGGTGCCCCCCCTGCCCCCGTATATAAAGGAGCAAGGGGGGTGCGGCCGGCCCTAGGAGGAGGCGTGCAGGAGGAGTCCTACTCCTACCGGGAGTAGGACTCCCCCCCCCCCTTTCCCTAGTTGGATTAGGACTTGGGGGGAAGGAGGAGAGGGAAGAAAGGAAAAGGGGGGCGCTGCCCCCCCCCCTCCTTGTCCAATTCGGACTTGAGGGGGAAGGGGCGCGCGGCAGCCCCTAGGCCTCCTCTCCTCTTCCTCCACTAGGCCCATTAAGGCCCATTAGGTTACCGGGGGTTTCGGTAACCTCCCGGTACTCCGGTAAACTGCCGATTTCACCCGGAACACTTCCGATGTCCAAACATAGGCTTCCAATATATCAATCTTTATGTCTTGACCATTTCGAGACTCCTCGTCAAGTCCGTGATCACATCCGGGACTCCGAACAAACTTTGGTACATCAAAATATATAAACTCATAATGAAACTGTCATCGTAACGTTAAGCGTGCGGACCCTACGGGTTCGAGAACAATGTAGACATGACCGAGACATGTCTCCGGTCAATAACCAATAGCGGAACCTGGATGCTCATATTGGCTCCTACATATTCTACGAAGATCTTTATCGGTCAGACCGCATAACAACATACATTGTTCCCTTTGTCATCAGTATGTTACTTACCCGAGATTCGATCGTCGGTATCTCAATACCTAGTTCAATCTCGTTACCGGCAAGTCTCTTTACTCGTTTCGTAATACATCATCTTTCAATTAACTCATTAGTTGCAATGCTTGCAAGGCTTATGTGATGTGCATTACCGAGAGGGCCCAGAGATACCTCTCCGACAATCGGAGTGACAAATCCTAATCTCGAAATACGCCAACCCAACATGTACCTTTGGAGACACCTATAGAGCTCCTTTATAATCACCCAGTTACGTTGTGACGTTTGGTAGCACACAAAGTGTTCCTCCGGCAAACGGGAGTTGCATAATCTCATAGTCATAGGAACATGTATAAGTCATGAAGAAAGCAATAGCAACATACTAAACGATCGGATGCTAAGCTAATGGAATGGGTCATGTCAATCACATCATTCTCCTAATGATGTGATCCCGTTAATCAAATGACAACACATGTCTATGGTTAAGAAACATAACCATCTTTGATTAACGAGCTAGTCAAGTAGAGGCGCACTAGTGACGTTTAGTTTGTCTATGTATTCACACAAGTATTATGTTTCCGGATAATACAATTCTAACATGAATAATAAACATTTATCATGATATAAGGAAATAAATAATAACGTTATTATTGCCTCTAGGGCATATTTCCTTCAGTCTCCCACTTGCACTAGAGTCAATAATCTAGATTACACAGTAATGATTCTAACACCCATGGAGCTTTGGTGCTGATCATGTTTTGCTCGTGGAAGAGGCTTAGTCAACGGGTCTGCTACATTCAGATCCGTATGTATCTTGCAAATCTCTATGTCTCCCACCTGGACTAGATCCCGGATGGAATGGAAGTGTATCTTGATGTGCTTGGTTCTCTTGTGAAATCTGGATTCCTTTGCCAAGGCAATTGCACCAGTATTGTCACAAAAGATTTTCATTGGACCCAATGCACTAGGTATGACACCTAGATCGGATATGAACTCCTTCATCCAGACTCCTTCATTTGCTGCTTCCGAAGCAGCTATGTACTCCGCTTCACATGTAGATCCCGCTACAAGGCTTTGTTTAGAACTGCACCAACTGACAGCTCCACCATTTAATGTAAACACGTATCCGGTTTGCGATTTAGAATCGTCCGGATCAGTGTCAAAGCTTGCATCAACGTAACCTTTTACGATGAGCTCTTTGTCACCTCCATATATGAGAAACATATCCTTAGTCCTTTTCAGGTATTTCAGGATGTTCTTGACCGCTGTCCAGTGATCCACTCCTGGATCACTTTGGTACCTCCCTGCTAGACTTATAGCAAGGCACACATCAGGTCTGGTACACAACATTGCATACATGATAGAGTCTATGGCTGAAGCATAGGGAACATCTTTTATTTTCTCTCTATCTTCTGCAAGTGGTCGGGCATTGAGTCTTACTCAACTTCACACCTTGTAACACAAGCAAGAACCCTTTCTTTGCTTGATCCATTTTGAACTTCTTCAAAACTTTGTCAAGGTATGTGCTTTGTGAAAGTCCAATTAAGCGTCTTGATCTATCTCTATAGATCTTAATGCCTAATATGTAAGCAGCTTCACCGAGGTCTTCCATTGAAAAACTCTTATTCAAGTATCCCTTTATGCTATCCAGAAATTCTATATCATTTCCAATTAGTAATATGTCATCCACATATAATATCAGAAATGCTACAGAGCTCCCACTCACTTTCTTGTAAATAGAGGCTTCTCCAAAAGTCTATATAAAACCAAATGCTTTGATCACACTATCAAAGCGTTTATTCCAACTCCGAGAGGCTTGCACCAGTCCATAAATGGATCGCTGGAGCTTGCACACTTTGTTAGCTCCTTTTGGATCGAAAAAACCTTCTGGTTGCATCATATACAACTCTTCTTCCAGAAATCCATTCAAGAATGCAGTTTTGACATCCATCTGCCAAATTTCATAATCATAAAATGCGGCAATTGCTAACATGATTCGGACAGACTTAAGCATCGCTACGGGTGAGAAGGTCTCATCGTAGTCAATCTCTTGAACTTGCCGAAAACCTTTTGCGACAAGTCGAGCTTTCTAGACAGTAATATTACCGTCAGCGTCAGTCTTCTTCTTGAAGATCCATTTATTCTCAATTGCTTGCCGATCATCGGGCAAGTCAACCAAAGTCCATACTTTGTTCTCATACATGGATCCCATCTCAGATTTCATGGCTTCAAGCCATTTTGCGGAATCTGGGCTCACCATCGCTTCTTCATAGTTCGTAGGTTCATCATGATCTAGTAGCATGACTTCCAGAACAGGATTACCGTACCACTCTGGCGCGGATCTCACTCTGGTTGATCTACGAGGTTCAGTAGTATCTTGTTCTGAAGTTTCATGATCATCATCATTAGCTTCCTCACTAACTGGTGTAGGTGTCACTGAAACAGTTTTCTGTGATGCACTACTTTCCAATAAGGGAGCAGGTACAGTTACCTCGTCAAGTTCTACTTTCCTCCCACTCACTTCTTTCGAGAGAAACTCCTTCTCCAGAAAGTTTCCGAATTTAGCAACAAATGTCTTGCCTTCGGATCTGTGATAGAAGGTGTATCCAATAGTTTCCTTTGGATATCCTATGAAGACACATTTCTCCGATTTGGGTTCGAGCTTATCAGGTTGAAGCTTTTTCACATAAGCATCGCAACCCCAAACTTTCAGAAACGACAACTTTGGTTTCTTGCCAAACCACAGTTCATAAGGCGTCGTCTCAACGGATTTTAATGGTGCCCTATTTAACGTGAATGCGGCCGTCTCTAGAGCGTATCCCCAAAACGATAGCGGTAAATCAGTAAGAGACATCATAGATTGCACCATATCCAGTAAAGTACGATTACGACGTTCGGACACACCATTACGCTGTGGTGTTCCGGGTGGCGTGAGTTGCGAAACTATTCCATAATTTTTCAAATGTACACCAAACTCGTAACTCAAATATTCTCCTCCACGATCAGATCGTAGAAAATTTATTTTCTTGTTACGATGATTTTCTACTTCACTCTGAAATTCTTTAAACTTTTCAAATGTTTCAGACTTGTGTTTCATTAAGTAGATATACGCATATCTGCTTAAGTCATCTGTGAATGTGAGAAAATAACGATATCCGCCACGAGCCTCAATATTCATCGGACCACATACATCTGTATGTATGATTTCCAACAAATCTGTTGCTCTCTCCATAGTACCGGAGAACGGTGTTTTGGTCATCTTGCCCATGAGGCACGGTTCGCAAATACCAAGTGATTCATAATCAAGTGGTTCCAAAAGTCCATCAGTATGGAGTTTCTTCATGCGCTTTACACCGATATGACCTAAACGGCAGTGCCACAAATAAGTTGCACTATCATTATCAACTCTGCATCTTTTGGCTTCAACACTATGAATATGTGTGTCACTACTATCGAGATTCAATAAAAATATACCATTCTTTAAGGGTGCATGACCATAAAAGATATTACTCATATAACTAGAACAACCATTATTCTCAGATTTAAATGAATAACCGTCTCGCATCAAACAAGATCCAGATATAATGTTCATGCTTAACGCTGGCACCAAATAACAATTATTTAGGTCTAATACTAATCCCGAAGGTAGATGTAGAGGTAGCGTGCCGACCTCGATCACATCGACTTTGGAACCATTTCCCACGCGCATCGTCACCTCGTCCTTAGCCAATCTTCGCTTAATCTGTAGTCCTTGTTTCGAGTTGCAAATATTAGCAACAGAACCAGTATCAAATACCCAGGTGCTACTGCGAGCATTAGTAAGGTACACATCAATAACATGTATATCACATATACCTTTGTTCATCTTGTCATCCTTCTTATCCGCCAAATACTTGGGGCAGTTCCGCTTCCAGTGACCAGTCTGCTTGCAGTAGAAGCACTCAGTTTCAGGCTTAGGTCCAGATTTGGGTTTCTTCTCCTGAGCAACAACTTGCTTGTTGTTCTTTTTGAAATTCCCTTTCTTCTTCCCTTTGCCCTTTTTCTTGAAACTAGTGGTCTTGTTGACCATCAACACTTGATGCTTCTTTTTGATTTCTACCTCCGCGGCTTTCAGCATTGCGAAGAGCTCGGGAATTGTTTTATTCATCCCTTGCATATTATAGTTCATCACGAAGCTATTGTAGCTAGGTGGAAGTGATTGGAGAATTCTGTCAATGACGCAATCATCTGGAAGATTAACTCCCGATTGAATCAAGTGATTATTATATCCATACATTTTGAGTATATACTCAGTGACAGAACTGTTCTCCTTCATCTTGCAGCTATAGAACTTATTGGAGACTTCATATCTCTCAATCCGGGCATTTGCTTGAAATATTAACTTCAGCTCCTGGAACATCTCATATGCTCCATGACGTTCAAAACATCGTTGAAGTCTCGATTCTAAGCCGTAAAGCATGGCACACTGAACTATCGAGTAGTCATCAGCTTTGCTCTGCCAGATGTTCATAACATCTGGTGTTGCTCTAGCAGCAGGCCTGACACCCAGCAGTGCTTCGAGGACGTAATTCTTCTGTGCAGCAATGAGGATAATCCTCAAGTTACGGACCCAGTCCATGTAATTGCTACCATCATCTTTCAACTTTGCTTTCTCAAGAAACGCATTAAAATTCAATGGAACAACAGCACGGGCCATCTATCTACAATCAAATATAAACAAGCAATATACTATCAGGTACTAATTTCATGATAAATTTAAGTTCAATTAATCATATTACTAAAGAACTCCCACTTAGATAGACATCCCTCTAATCCTCTAAGTGATCACGTGATCCAAATCAACTAAACCATGTACGATCATCATGTGAGATGGAGTAGTTTCATTGGTGAACATCACTATGTTGATCATATCTACTATATGATTCACGCTCGACCTTTCGGTCTTCGTGTTCCGAGGCCATATCTGTATATGCTTGGCTCGTCAAGTATAACCTAAGTATTCCGCGTGTGCAACTGTTTTGCATCCGTTGTATTTGAACGTAGAGCCTATCACACCCGATCATCACGTGGTGTCTTTGTTGGGTTACGTAGTAATTTCAAAAAAATTCCTACGCACACGCAAGATCATGGTGATGCATAGCAACGAGAGGGGGAGAGTGTGATCTACGTACCCTTGTAGATCGACAACGGAAGCGTTAACTTGGTTGATGTAGTCATACGTCTTCACGGCCCGACCAATCAAGCACCGAAACTACGGCACCTCCGAGTTCTAGCACACGTTCAGCTCGATGACGATCCCCGGACTCCGATCCAGCAAAGTGTTGGGGAAGAGTTCCGTCAGCACGACGGCGTGGTGACGATCTTGATGTACTACTGTCGCAGGGCTTCGCCTAAGCACCGCTACAATATTATCGAGGACTATGGTGGAAGGGGGCACCGCACACGGCTAAGAATATGATCACGTGGATCAACTTGTGTCTCTAGGGGTGCCCCTTGCCTCTGTATATAAAGGATCCAAGGGGGGGTTGCGGCCGACCCTAGTAGGAGGCGCGCAAGAGGAGTCCTACTCCTACCGGGAGTAGGACTCCCCTCCCTTTCCTTGTCCAAGTAGGAGAGGGGGAAGGAGAGAAGGAAAAGGGGGGGGGGGCGCCGCCCCTCCCTCCTTGTCCAATTCGGACTTAGGGGGAGAGGGGGCGCGCGGCCTGCCCTGGCAGCCCCTCCTCTTCTCCACTTTAGGCCCATGAGGCCCATTAACCCCCCGGGGGGTTCCGGTAACCCTCCGGTGCTTCGGTTTTATCCGAAACTTCCCCGGAACACTTCCGGTGTCCGAATATAGCCGTCCAATATATCAATCTTTATGTCTCGACCATTTCGAGACACCTCGTCATGTCCATGATCACATCCGGGACTCCGAACTAACTTCGGTACATCAAAACTCATAAACTCATAATATAACTGTCATCGAAACCTTAAGCGTGCGGACCCTACGGGTTCGAGAACAATGTAGACATGACCGAGACACGTCTCCGGTCAATAACCAATAGCGGAACATGGATGCTCATATTGGCTCCTACATATTCTACGAAGATCTTTTATCGGTCAGACCGCATAACAACATACGTTGTTCCCTTTGTCATCGGTATGTTACTTGCCCGAGATTCGATCGTCGGTATCCCATACCTAGTTCAATCTCGTTACCGGCAAGTCTCTTTACTCGTTCCGTAATACATCATCTCACAACTAACTCATTAGTTTCAATGCTTGCAAGGCTTACGTGATGTGTATTACCGAGAGGGCCCAGAGATACCTCTCCGACAATCGGAGTGACAAATCCTAATCTCGAAATACGCCAACCCAACATGTACCTTTGGAGACACCTGTAGAGCACCTTTATAATCACCCATTTATGTTGTGACGTTTGGTAGCACACAAAGTGTTCCTCCGGCAAACGGGAGTTGCATAATCTCATAGTCATAGGAACATGTATAAGTCATGAAGAAAGCAATAGCAACATACTAAACGATCGGGTGCTAAGCTAATGGAATGGGTCATGTCAATCAGATCATTCACCTAATGATGTGATCCCGTTAATCAAATAACAACTCTTTGTTTATGGTTAGGAAACATAACCATCTTTGATTAACGAGCTAGTCAAGTAGAGGCATACTAGTGACACTCTGTTTGTCTATGTATTCACACATGTATTATGTTTTCGGTTAATACAATTCTAACATGAATAATAAACATTTATCATGATATAAGGAAATAAATAATAACTTTATTATTGCCTCTAGGGCATATTTCCTTCAGTCTCAGCACGAAGAACTTTCACAATGGTGCATACTCAGGGAGAACACTTCTTTATAATTAGTGAGAGATCATCTTAAAATGCTACCGTCAATCAAAGCAAGATAAGATGCATAAAAGATAAACATCACATGCAATCAATATAAGTGATATGATATGGCCATCATCATCTTGTGCTTGTGATCTCCATCTTCGAAGCACCGTCATGATCACCATCGTCACCGGCGCAACACCTTGATCACCATCGTAGCATCGTTGTCGTCTTGCCAATCTTATGCTTCCACGACTATCGCTACCGCTTAGTGATAAAGTAAAGCATTACAGCGCAATTGCATTGCATACAATAAAGCGACAACCATATGGCTCCTGCCAGTTGCCGATAACTCAGTTACAAAACATGATCATCTCATACAATAAAATTTAGCATCATGTCTTGACCATATCACATCACAACATGCCCTGCAAAAACAAGTTAGATGTCCTCTACTTTGTTGTTGCAAGTTTTACGTGGCTGCTACGGGCTTAAGCAAGAACCAATCTTACCTATGCATCAAAACCACAACGATAGTTTGTCAAGTTGGTGCTGTTTTAACCTTCGCAAGGACCGGGCATAGCCGCACTTGGTTCAACTAAAGTTGGAGAAACTGACACCCGCCAGCCACATGTGTGCAAAGCACGTCGGTAGAACCAGTCTCGCGTAAGTGTACGCGTAATGTCGGTCCGGGCCGCTTCATCCAACAATACCGCCGAACCAAAGTATGACATGCTGGTAAGCAGTATGACTTATATCGCCCACAACTCACTTGTGTTCTACTCGTGCAGATAACATCAACATATAAAACCTAGGCTCGGATGCCACTATTGGGGAACGTAGTAATTTTAAAAATTGTCCTACGCACACGCAAGATCATGGTGATGTATAGCAACGAGAGGGGAGAGTGTTGTCTACGTACCCTCGTAGACCGACATCAGAAGCGTTATGACAACGCGGTTGATGTAGTCGTACGTCTTCACGGCCCGACCGATCAAGCACCGAAACTACGGCACCTCCGAGTTATAGCACATGTTCAGCTCGATGACGATCCCCGGACTCCGATCCAGCAAAGTGTCGGGGAAGAGTTTCGTCAGCACGATGGCGTGGTGACGATCTTGATGTTCTACTGTCGCAGGGCTTCGCCTAAGCACCACTACAATATTATCGAGGACTATGGTGGAGGGGGGCACCGCACACGGCTAAGAGAACGATCTTGAAGAATAACTTGTGTGTCTAGAGGTGCCCCCCTGCCCCCGTATATAAAGGAGCAAGGGGAGGGGGGGGTGCGGCCGGCCCTAGGAGGAGGCGCGCAGGAGGAGTCCTACTCCTACCGGGAGTAGGACTCCCCCCTTTCCCTAGTTGGATTAGGACTTGGGGGGGAAGGAGGAGAGGGAAGAAAGGAAAAGGGGGGCGCCGTCCCCCCTCCTTGTCCAATTCGGACTTCGGGGGGAAGGGGCGCGCAGTAGCCCCTAGGCCTCCTCTCCTCTTCCTCCACTAGGCCCATTAAGGCCCATTAGATTACCGGGGGGTTCCGGTAACCTCCCGGTACTCCGGTAAAATGCCGATTTCACCCGGAACACTTCCAGTGTCCAAACATAGGCTTCCAATATATCAATCTTTATGTCTCAACCATTTTGAGACTCCTCATCATGTCCGTGATCACATCCGGGACTCCGAACAAACTTCGGTACATCAAAATATATAAACTCATAATGAAATTGTCATCGTAACGTTAAGCGTGCGGACCCTACGGGTTCGAGAACAATGTAGACATGACCGAGAAATGTCTGCGGTCAATAACCAATAGCGGAACCTGGATGCTCATATTGGCTCCTACATATTCTACGAAGATCTTTATCGGTCAGACCGCATAACAACATACGTTGTTCCCTTTGTCATCGGTATGTTACTTGCCCAAGATTCGATCATCGGTATCTCAATACCTAGTTCAATTTCGTCACCGGCAAGTCTCTTTACTCGTTTCGTAATACATCATCTCGCAACTAACTCATTAGTTGCAATGCTTGCAAGGCTTATGTGATGTGCATTACTGAGAGGGCCCAGAGATACCTCTCCGACAATCGGAGTGACAAATCCTAATCTCGAAATACGTCAACCCAACATGTACCTTTGGAGACACCTATAGAGCTCCTTTATAATCACCCATTTACGTTGTGACGTTTGGTAGCACACAAAGTGTTCCTCCGGCAAACGGGAGTTGCATAATCTCATAGTCATAGGAACATGTATAAGTCATGAAGAAAGCAATAGCAACATACTAAACGATCGGATGCTAAGCTAATGGAATGTGTCATGTCAATCACATCATTCTAATGATGTGATCCCGTTAATCAAATGACAACACATGTCTATGGTTAGGAAACATAACCATCTTTGATTAACAAGCTAGTCAAGTAGAGGCACACTAGTGATGTTTAGTTTGTCTATGTATTCACACAAGTATTTTGTTTCCAGATAATACAATTCTAGCATGAATAATAAACATTTATCATGATATAAGGAAATAAATAATAACTTTATTATTGCCTCTAGGGCATATTTCCTTCACTTCCCTATTGAGAGAAGATCACCCGAGGAAAAAAACTAGCTACGCAGGGCCTTAAAGATGACATGCGGTACGAGCATCCATGGTGTCAGTGCTTGTACCGTATGACGCCGCCACCTACTGGTCGACTAATTCAACCCCGTGTGCTCAGATTTCACACACGAAGAACGAAGAAACCAGAACAATGAACCAAAATATAAAAAACTCATGCCCTCCATCATCATCTTCATCATCATCATCAATTAATCCATTCATGATGCCTATCATCAATCCCTCCATTCATGATCCGGAGGGGGAATCCACATAAGGGCACCGCCACGCCATCACCCCGATCAAGGAGACTATGACATCAATCTTCATCATCAGATCGTCCACATTCTTATCACCAATCCCTACATTCATCTCATTGTAATACCATATCCTAGTTTGGATTCATATGTGTATTAAATTAATCATTTATCTGTTATTACAATGAACACCTTTATTGTTCCTATTGTATATAGATTTATGGATGCCTGTATAATATCAACACATCACATGTATTTGGCTTGGACATGAAAAATATTCCATTATGTGTTTTTTCACATGACTATGTTACTTGCCACATTCTTATTTATTTATTTAAGAGATACACTTGGCTAACCTATGAACCTCGGTCCATTTTTAGCATAAGAATCACCTTCCAGCAAATTTCATACACACTTTTATTTTCAGCTATATTTTGCTCCAACAATACAAAAAAAATCATTTACCATTTTGTCGTTTAATTATCTTATTATACAACTAGTAATGCTAGCAAGGTTGACACCCCTTGTTGAAATTGCTAGGGGCATGCCATAAAAAAAGGAAAAAAATGTTGGGGCATAAGTAAATTTTTATTTGTGTTGCCCAAATTTGACGTTGCCGCGGTATAGTGTTACCTCCATGGATTGATACATTGGTTTCTCACTGACAAAAAGTTACTGCATTTTACTACAAACTCCTACATCTGGGGGCCCAACTCCTTGTTAGGCTATATACCTAGCAATCATCAGCTCCCAGGCGTCCTGCTTTGCTGCTGGCTAACCCAACACCTATTCCGCTTTATGAAGCCGTCACTTCCCCGGCCATATCTCCTTCTCACTCCCTACCTCATGGAGAAAAACGTTCTTGTACATCTCGCGAGACTAACGTTGATCACATACATGACCTCGGCAAGCAACGTGGACACATGAAGAGTACGCCCGGTATTATTGTGAACAATCGCGACATGAAGGAGGCAAAAGTGGTGATAGGTGGTTCACAACCTGCACCACCTTGTCCTTACCAAGCATCTCCCTCATCATGTGACGTGTGATGTGGTGCGGCTCCACGTGCCAACTTTGCCATGGTTCACAGGTTCCACGCGGTGCCCACGCTAGTGGTGCCCTCCCGGGATGGGAAACGAGGTGATGAAGACAGACGACATAACATCCCCGACGCGCCCCTTGAGTGTCACCCTGCGCGGGCTCAACAATGATGGCCAAGACATTATGTCACATTTGTAAGGGGACCAATGACTCTAGTTCCAAAAGGCTGCTGTCCTAGAGCTCCTTACTGCGCGTCGTGTCCTCTCCTTCCGTGTCATCTACGAGGAGGAAGTTCTTGTCGTGCTCCATGAGGCGGGCGAGGTTGAAACAACCCCACGCCCCATGGTGATGCACTCATGGATGTCGGCACTTGTGGCAAATTATGCATGCCGTCATGGGCATCCGGTGCATGGATCAGAACACCTTTCCCTGAGAGCTCGACCGCTCTGCATGCCTTGTGACTTGCTCTAGGATCTCGCCCATGGACTAACATCAGACAACCCCTTGAGCACATGCCATTGTAGAGGAGGGCTAGGAGAAGGTCATGGGAGAAGAGCAACAACAACTCAATGACACCATCGAAGCATGGGGAGTGGAGGATCATCGACATCACGACATGGGCGGAAAGGTGGATGAGCCATGGCAAGCCATCAACTGCGATATGAACACAAAAGAGAGAGAGAGAAAAACATGTGTTTAGCTAATTTTGGTAAGAGGGGCATTTTGCCAGTCCGATAAATAATGTAATCCAAACTGGGTAGAAATGCCAAATCATCTAGTTTTTGATAAAGTTGTGGCAAATCATTGAAGTTAATAAAAATGAGAGTAAATCATTAAAGTATGAGAAAATGTTTGACAAATGGTCAAAATCCCCAACTTTAAAATTCACGCGTGCCATGTAGATTAGGATCGACATGGTTACAACCTTACTTTTGAGAAGAATAAATAAATAAAATCAAGATAATGGGTAAATTTTTTTTGGCAACTTCTCATGTATGTGAACTTAGCCACGAATGGTAAGATACCTCCCTATCTTGTTTTCTATTCCTCCCCGACCAAAGGTAGAACCCAACCCGCGGCTCTAAATCTACCACCGTTGTGCCCTAGAGCCGCCGTGATGCTTTAGATTTTTTCCTGAAATACACACAAGCATGTGTATCATATATTATAGAAAGAAG
>NC_057812.1:737427327-737455794 GCF_018294505.1 Triticum aestivum
CCTCAGCGCCGACGCCTCATCCCTCCTCCCACGCCGTCATCGTTGTCCCGTTCTACTTCCATGATGACATTTCACGTATCTAGTGTTTTCGCGCCATCAGCAATTTTCATTTGCAATGGCTATTTTTTTCTTGTCAATTATCAAATCTAAATGTTTTTTTCTTCTAAAATTATGCGCATGCGCATGGAGGTGCTTCCCTGGCCAGCCGTCTTTACCCCAGAGTTGCGCCGAAATTACACACGTTTGCCACTGTCCAAACTGAACCGAGCCCCAATCCACGACCCGGCGACAGAGAAGGCAGCCCCGATTTCTAGGGTTCTCCTCCGCCTCCGCCGTCCGGCAGCCGCCCACCGGCGCGCTCCCGCGTCGCCGCCGGCGGGCCGCCTCCAGAACCCCGTCAGCCCCCTCCACCCCCTCATCCACCTCCATTGCCTTCCGCTCCGCTCCGCCCCCTCCCCCCATATGCCTCGACCACAGTGACCGGCCGGCCGGCCGCCGCAGGAGCTCGACCGAGGCGACGGGCCGCCACAGGAGCTCCACCCCGGCACCGCCTTCGCCGTCCCTCTTCCCTCACCCGGCCTCCCTGCGCCCGCCGGCTCGACCCCGTAGCTGTTCGGCTGCGAGGTAAAAAAAAATTCAACTTTTGTGATGTACTGTACTACATGCCCCTGTTCCATGAGGAAATACTTGCTGCTCTGGGTTTGCTGTTGGTGTGCAATTGGGGCACCACAGCAGATTGAAGAGAAAACATTTGGGCTTATTGCTGGAGAATTCTGTGATGAGTTGATCCATGATTTGTGTGCTCAGCGTACTGATGCATTGATCCATGATTTCAGTATACATTTCAGGGAGCCAGTTTGCCGAATTTCTGACTTCCGTTTGCTTCTGATTGCGACATTCTAGGTGCCCTGCCTGATGCGTTGATTCTACCGAAGCGGATGGCCAACACCCGGTCAGGAGGGGCGAACAATGAGGGGGCAGGGGACGCCAGTGCAAGGAAAGGCAGCGCCGCCACCAATGCCAAAGACCCCAAGTCTGCATCGACCTCCACCTCGTCTGCCGGTGGAAGGGAGTCTAGGAGCTCGTCCGTGTGTGAAACAAGCGAGGAGCAGAAGCCAAACCTCAGGAGGTCGAACCGGGAAACAAGAGGAAAGAACCCCGTTGGGACAGCCACCGTCAGTTCTGCCTCCACACCGGTTTCGCAGAAATCTACGAGGGGCAGGAGCAACCCCAGCACACCTGATACCCCAAAATCATCACCAAAGAAGCTGAAAGGGTCGACAATGAAGGCTAGTACCCCAAGAACGTCCGACAGAATTAAGAAAAGTACCGTTTCAGCTTCGACCACTTCAAATGATTCAAATGGAGTTCCTAGTCTAGTGGCTACTCCCGACAAAACCGTAAATGGACAAATTGATGAACACAACTCATCAAAGCATAAGCATGATGATGCTTCCGAGAGTGGTACCAGGTCGTTGAAGAAGCAGAAAAGGCTAACCGCAAAGAGCTATACGAGTCTCTTCAAGACATCTTCTGAAGAATATGAAAAAACCCCTGGTACTTAACTTGATCTCCCTGTGATTTTGAACTCATGTTTTGCTTGTCCAATCAACTGGGATGATAGTCACAGCTTAGTTTGCCTGTTTCATTACCACAGTTGGTCTGTTTGTTGCAAACACCAATCTCCATGACTTTGCTGTTTGCTGCATATGATGTAGGTTCATCTTAGATAGCTGAATATGTAAAGCTTAACATGTTCTCATGACAGATTCAGTCAGGATGAAGTATTCCTCTAAAAACAATGCAGGACGTTCCATGCAAAGCACTCATGTTGAAATAACTAACTTAACATTTTAATAGCCTTGTATAGCTTGTTATCAATGAAATTTTGGCATGTCAATTCTTTTCATCCCAATGACTTCATCCCTTCATCTATCTTTGGTGATGTATTCCCTGCTGCTACTTTTAAAGGCTATGAAGGAAATGCTTCCATGGTGGACGCGGAAGACAATGGCTCTGTTTTGAGGTATGAAGAAAGTGGCGCACATGAAGAAGATGACAAGGCACATTTAAGTCAAGTCGTCAATAATTGTTTGGAAGGCTATACTTCTGGCCAGTGTGAACCTCCCGAGGTGATATTGGAGACAGATGGGTTGAAAAGTGATGTTGAAAAATCTGCTCAGTGTGAAGCTCCTGAGGTGATATTGGAGACAGATGGGTCGAAAACTGATGTTGAAATATCTGCTCCCATTTCAGAGGTTTGCTCAACCATCTTCTATTCTTTTGAGTTCTCGTTTTTTTAATTATACTCATTATGAAATCAAGGCGTTGCTTTAAGTACCAGTCCTCTCTGCCTTCATACTTTGCAGGTCTTAACCCCAGAGTAGCAAATTAGAATTAAATACCATATTCTGGTAATAGATTAATATGTTCTTTTGTTGTTCCATATCACACATCGCCTCTTGGGCTTAAATTATTACGACTCTGGACCTTACATTATCACAAAGCATTGTTGTAAGTATCATTGTTATTTTCCTTCATCCTTTATAGGTCGTAAGTCTCGAGTAGCAAAATAGAAGTAAATAACTGAACACATATTCCAGTAATACATCAAAATGTTCTTTATTTGGACCTGCATTATCTCGTATAACGTCTTGAGCTTCTTACTTTATTATAGTATTACCTCCGTCCCAAATTAGTTGTCTTAGACTTGCCTATATACGGATGTATCTAACACTAAAACATGTCTAGATACATCCGTCTCTAGACAAATCGAAGACAACTAATTTGCGATGGAGGGAGTACAATTTATGCAGGACGCAATGTTCACCTGACAGGATACTTTGTATAGTTTCCCTTTAGCAACTTGAGCATATGCTTGATTTTTTGTAACATCCTTGCTGCTTCAGTATGTTGGCTTGTTATTTGCAATGTTGCTTTTCTTTCTCTTGTCATCCTACCATCTGTATCAAAGGACTGTGTTACATTATCAATTCTTGCAGGCACATATGAATGCTGATCTGTGCTCACAAAATATTGTGGCTGAAAGCAGTCCTGCAATGGATGCTAGAGAGCCAACTCATGACTGTTCAGAGTTCGCACTTCACACTGCAATGGGCCGGAAAGCGGACTCATCAAAATTTGTGGAGTATTGGGTTCCTGCTTGCCTTTCACGAGTGCAACTAGAAATGTACTGTTATACCTTACTTTCAAACTCACCAGCACTTCGATCACATTCAAAAACTGACAGTGTTGGTGCTCTTCGCAACATTCTTGTATCCCTCCGGAAGGTTAGCTGTTGAAATTTCTGAGCATGCATGATACCTTCTTTTCACAGTAGGGAGAGACGGAATCTGCAGTGGTACTCATTGTGCATAGCTAACTGTCTTTACTGATCTTATCATGCAACAGTGCTGCGACCACCCTTATCTAGTAGATGCAATGCTCCAAACCTCACTTACCAAGGGCTACCCAGTAACTGATATCCTAGATATTGGAGTGCGTGCGAGTGGCAAGCTACTGCTTCTTGACAAAATGCTCCGAGAAATCAAGGGAAAAGGGCAGAGAGTTCTTATCCTTACCCAGGTGAGCCTTTTTTGAGGTACCATGCCTCAAATAATCTCTTGCTTCCATTATTTAATTTTGGCCGAATTTATGTAGTAATGCCTGTTATGTGTGATTCATTACTACTTCCTCTGTTCCAAAATATTTGAAGTTCTAGGTTTGTCCCTATTAGAGATGGCTCATCCTGAAAGAAGTTCATGCTCAATCCTTTAGTTTTAAGGAGGCATCTCTGACCCTCCTCAGGGTCTGGGCTTCCCTCGTTGTCATGATTCTAAAATTTATCTTTCTTTGGTACAATCCACATACGGTTCACTTCAGAAACAACATTTTGCAAGCACATGTTCTAACATCTTGGCATCGGTTAGAAAAACATGTTGTGGTACATTTTAATTGCTGACGGGTATATCCCTTATTAAGTTGTTTGGGTAGTTTGTGATTCGTCATTGTTAGAATTAAATATCATGATCTTTTGGAAAGGTTTCCCAAGCTTACCAGTGCAATATGACGTTTCTGTCTTCTATGTGCAGTCTTGTGGTGGGGCTGGCAATCCAATGGGTGACATTTTGGATGATTTTGTCCGTCAAAGATATGGTTTTGAGTCATATGAACGCGTGGAGCGTGGTCTCGCTGTACAAAAGAAACAGGGTGCAATGAGTATGTTCAATGACACGACTAAGGACCGGTTTATTTTCTTGATTGATAGTCGTGCATGTCTCCCAAGCATTAAACTATCTTCAGTTGATGTCATCATCATATATTGTAGTGATTGGAATCCCACAAATGACTTG
The DNA here is from genome assembly GCF_018294505.1 of Triticum aestivum. NCBI lineage: Eukaryota > Viridiplantae > Streptophyta > Magnoliopsida > Poales > Poaceae > Triticum > Triticum aestivum. The sequence continues at coordinate 737,431,680 of NC_057812.1, forward strand.
AGAGTCCTCCAGAGGATCAGCATAGAGTCACAATCTGAATGTGTGCCCATTTTTCGTCTGTATTCATCTTGCACATTGGAGGAAAAGGCTCTTATACTTGCAAAGCATGATCATATTCTTGATAGCAATGGCCAGAATATAACGCCTATCCTGAGCCATTCTCTGCTTAGTTGGGGTGCATCATTTCAATTCAGCAGACTCGAAGAGCTAAAAAATGATGCATATTTAAGCAATGATTTTGGTGCTGAAAAACTGTTCATGGATAAAGTACTTCAGGAGTACTTAATGAAGTTGTCCACGAAAAATGATCCCAGCACTGAGATGAGCAATGCAGCCATTTCACAAGCTCGTCTGAATGGACCTTTTTATTCTAGAGATACTGTTGTAGTAGGTGAGAGGGGTGGGATATCTGCACCTGATAGTGATCTGCCAAAATTCTGGGTAAATTTGCTAGATGGGAAGTCTCCTCGCTGGCAGTATATAACTGAGCCGGTACAAAGAAGCCGTAGAAAGATACAAAACATGGAAGAAGGGAAAATTCCTGCCGATGAGGCCAGTACCAAACGTAGAAAAATTGCTGGAGCCTTGGATTCATCTGCAAATGTTTTAGCTGGCGAAGATAAGGACTCAATATTGCCTGAAATTAATACTACATCTAGTCGTCATCAAATATCAGTTGACCACACGTGGCAGGAACAAGGTATACTGCTGTAACTGTAATTATTAGCTCTGTTTTTCATGCACATAATGCACTGTTCTAACAGAGTCCATTTTGTAGGGGTGGAACATCTTCAGGACACACAAAAAGGTCTTCACATCAAATTGAAGCCAGAGCTATCAAAGCTATATGAATTGTTTGAACTACCGGTATGCTGAATGTAACGACCTCATTGTTCTGTTGATGTTTTAATTCTTGCTGTGTCACAAATACCTAGTGATAGTTTTTTGCCAATATATTCCTTTGGTCAGAACTAGTAACCCAATTTGACAGTATTGAAAGTTCTGTAAGAATGATATTAAGAACCAAATACATCCCAAAGAGAAGTAAAATGTTTGGTTGTCTGTAATTGATCAACAATCATAAACTGTGCCTAAACTGAAGAGTGCAGCATTCTGTACATCAATACATTATGTGTAGTAAATAAATACACAGACAAGTTATCAAAACGTAATTCACCCTACCATTCCAGTGAGGTTAAAATTCATGCAGACACATGATTTCATATACTCATCATTTGCTATTTAGCTGATTGGATTCTTTGATGGAACGGTAACATGTTGTGCAGGGAAGTGTTCAATGTTTATGTGATGAACTTCTTCATTATACTTTGAAGAATCACCAAGTCAGTGTGGAGCCAAAGCACATATTGCATGCATTCAACATTGCACTGGTTAGAGAAGAGCCTTCTGTAATTTTGCACTACATGTTCAGTGTTAAATGTTGCTGTTCTTGATGAATGTTCTCCTTCTTTGCATGCTTTATTTCAGTGCTGGCGTGCTGCTTCTCTCTCAAGGCATCAGGTTGATCATAGAGAATCACTGGCCCTTGCTGAAAAACACTTGAAATATGAGTGCAGTGAAACTCTCGCTGAGTTGGTTTATAACAAGCTAAGGATCCTAAAGAAGGAGTTCTCACATAGAGTACGCAGAACAGGCGAGAATAATCAATCAATTCCAGTAAAGAACATATCACCATATCAGCAGCAGACCTCATCTAAATATGGAAATGACAAATCAATCCCTGAGCAGGCAGAATCTGTTGGTGGGAACAAATCACACCAAGAGGATTCACATGATTTAGTGATTGAGGCTATCGTACCAGGAGAGAAGGAAGTCAAGGAACTGCTATCTGTTCCAGAGATTCATGCAAAGCAGCATTTATCAAAGGATGTACTTCTTAATAGAATCAGAGAGAAAAGAATTAATTTGGTTGACATGGTTTTCTCCTTGAGAGAAAAGAATATCCATGATAAACAAGCAAACGAGGTGGCAATGTTTGACATGCACAGGCACAAGGGAGTGGTGAAACTGAGAGAATCATGCAGAATAGTTGTGGAACACCTCCGTAGGTCTCAAGCTGATCCAGAGGACAGAGGTGGTCAAAAAAAGCTAATAGTTGAATGGTTCACTGTGCTACTATATGCGTTTCTGAAGCACATGAGGTACCAGCGTGAGAAGCTTGACTCACAGCAATCAAAGGTGTGGATTAAGGAGTTGCAGTTGAAGGAAGATTTCCTTGACAAAGCAAAATCTGGCCAACTAGATCATACTTTTGATCAACGTATTTGTTTACCAGATTCAGGCTTTGCTATCGAGGAATTCAGCCACTTTAGCTCCTGTGTTGATACAGCTACTTTGGCAAACTGTCCGCAGTCTTTGCACGGAACCTCAGCGATGGAAGTTACATTGGTTCGTGGTGCGATTCCATCTGATGTTATCAATGCAGAAGCAGCAAGAAATGGTTCTGCTGAAGTTTTTATCCACAGTGAAGGAAGGCTAGCATCAGAAGGTATTGGTTTGACAGAGAACATGATCAGCAATAGTTTTGATTGCATCGACTCGCAAGGAGGGGCATCTCTGGCTGTTCAACAGCAGTTAAATTCTAGTCCTGCGATTGATTCTATTGATCAGGTAGGGCATGCATTAATCAGGTCTTATACTTACTACGTAGTTCTTTGCAGTGGTGTCCTTCTGATTTTATAAGTTTAATATCCATGTAGGAACTGTCAGCTTAACTTTTCTTTACAGAAACTTCCAACTTAATTTGCAGTCAATTTATGTAAGATCATAACACATTGAAGCTTTGGTTCAAGTTTCATGTCATGTTTTATGGGTTGTAGATTTTTCAGACACCTTTTCCTTTGTGATATAGCGAAAAGGAAAGCAGATGTTTAGTAGGCTCATCTAGGATGTGTTGTTTTTGCTCTTTCAGCGTAGCAATGTGAGCATAGTTACTTGCTCATCATGGTCTGTACAGTACACTAGGCATAGAAGGTGCAACTGTATGTAGTATGTTTCCTTTCATACTATGTCATGTTTTACGGTTTGTAGATTACTCATTTAAGTTCTTTGTATTTTGTAATATAACGAAAGGAAAGTAAATGTTTAGTAGGCTCATCTATGAGCATCTGTGACTGTATCCATTTACTTGAACGTACTTCCAAATAGTGGACATTCCAGTTGATGCAGCACTTATCTTTCCATTAGAGTCAGTTCTGAGCACATGGTCTTCATGTTCCAGTTCATGGTACTTTATTACATTATGGTTACACCAGTATTCCTTTTGACTGTTTTATTGTTAGTATCCTATGACACTAATCATATGTACCTGTAACATATATCAGGAATCTTCAAGTGGTGACAATAGAAGGACCGAACAAGTTGAGCAACAGAGTGGTGTGGATTCACAACCATTACCGGGAGAGACTGACCGACGTTTAGGAGATGCTGAAATGGAAGTTAACACCTGCAATGGAGACAATACTCAGGCAGATCCACCGGAATCACAGACTCTGGCTCCTGTGCCCAGCCAGACTTCCTTGCAAATGTCTAAGGAAGTTGGAGCTGAGGCCAATCTTGTAATGCTGTCTGCCGAACCAATTGTAGCACCAGCACCACTTCTACGAAGAGAGGCAGAACAAGTAGACCGTTCTGGTATAACACCCGCACAGACTTTGCAACCTGAAATGCAACCATCAGCATCCAGGGAACTTTCTACTCCGACGGATTTGATAATTCAGTCTTCACAACCAAGTATGGTGCCAACTGTGCTTTCACAAAGAGATGTAGAACAATCAAGCCTACTTTCTCGTGTACCATCATCTCAGTGTTTGCCATTGGTTCCACTGTCCAGTATTCCGCTTGAAAGAACAAGCCCTGATCAGTGTCAACCAAGTCATCAACCCGAGGCCGCACCGGGTTCTTCAGCACAACTCTTTCTGGGGGCTCCAATGATGTTTAATCATCCACCAGTTGGTGATGAACCACTGAAAAATGAGTTGCACAGATTACGGTTATACATTGACTCACGTAATAAAGCCCACGAACTAAAGGTTTGCTGTTTCTTCTAGCTCATGTATATCCTAGTTGTGAACTTCTTACACTAGTTCTGGGCTTCTCATCTTGTTCTTATTTTTTCACTTATGGACAGCAATCACAACTTATGACCGAGTGTAGCCAGGAAATAGAGAAGGTCAAACAAAAGTATAATTCGTTACTTGAAGAAAATGATTCCACTCATCTTCAGCAAAGGAAGGCGCTTGATAATTTATGTGAGAAAGTTATCCTCAACCAGTCACTAGCTGACGATTTTCGGGCTAAATTCATATCTTCTTCTGGAGCGCAAGGTACTGAGTATTGACTATAGGCAATCATATTTGATGTCCTTTAAATGAATATGCTGACATGATTTTCAAACATCCGTCCCAAATCTCTATCACTAATAATATCTAATTACTTTAATCTGCAGCTAGAGCCCACAGCCCTCCAAATCACCAGAGACCACAGGCTTCTCAGCAAGTTCCCATGAGGCCTTCAGCGGCGGCATCGACTGCATCACCAACTGCATCGTCGACAGCTGGTCGACCACCAGTGCAGATGCATCATGTCCAACCATTACAGGTCGATCAACTATCACCATCATCATCATCATCGCCATCTTCACCTCACCCCTCCGTACTAAAAAGCACTGGATCAACATCAAGTACTTTTGGTCTCGTGCCAGTTCTGCCACGGGGAAACTTTGGAGTCCAGAGTGAAGTAACACGTGCACCTGCTCCTCATCTTCAGCGCAGGTTGCCTCCACAGGTGCATTCGATGGCACATGCAAATCAGCAGCAGCTTCCAATTTGGCTCGAGAGCACGTCTGCAAGGACACGGTCTACCTCTGTGACTCCAGTAAATATAAGACAATCATGCCCACAGGCAGTTCCCCCAGGGAACCCATCAGTGTCAAGCTTGCACCCAAGTTCACACCACACTGTACCTGCACCATTGGGGCCATCAAGCTCACATCAAATTCAGCAGGTTCTACCACTGCCATCAAGTTCACAGCCAACACGCCTGCTGTCGCCCGTATCTTCGGTTCCAAATCCCATTCTGCCACTAACATCACCGCGAGGTTTGACTACGACATCTAGCGTTGCCTCAGCTGCGTTGAATGTGTTGCCAAGTAGGGGTGTTGGCCCTTCCGCATCAGGCACGCCACAGTCAGACTCTGATTCAGTATCGCTGGATGAATGGCTAACAGGAAAGCTTGGGCTGCGCAGTGATACCCCTGGCGTGGCCGCTCGTGTAGATGTGGTATGCCTATCTGACGATGAATAGACCGGTACGTTCACATTTCCTCGACACTGAGTGTAACAGGTTGCTTGAAAAATTAGAGATATCAAGGACAGCATGCATCATTACAAAGATACCGATGATAATTTAAATATCATTATCTCAGGTGCAAATGACAAATGATTAGGTTGTCTCAAGTGCGGATTTATAAACAGAAAACTCACTGAAATAATATTTCAGAACTAGTAGTTCACAGTAACTAAGAGATGAAAGTGTTAAAGATTAGATTGTTAACTGGAGCCGTCATGTACACAATGAGCCAATCCATTGTTCTTCCATGATATCCAGTACAAAATTTAGGGTTGCGATATGTGCCTCTTGAACAATCAATTTTCTTTAACACTTTTCATGATATCCAGTAACCAAGAGATGAAAAGTGTTGCGATATGTGCCTCTTGAATAATCATTTTTTAGAAACATTATGCTCATGTGATGGCTGATGTCTAACTGATATAATCATTTGCTGTATAGATGACTAAACCAAGCGCTCGCGGAAGAGCTCCAGCAGAAGGTCGCGTGCAAGCTTTGGTCAATCTCATGAGTAACCTGTAATGCAACTGCATGCTTGTTTCTTCCATGGGATGGACACTTTCTCGTGTCGGTCAGTCTCATGAGTAGACGATCGTCAAGACTGAGCACGCGCATGCCAGGCACGATGATGCAAATTAGAGTCCCGATATATGTGCCGCGACTCATTTGTAACGGGTTTTTATCTAAAGCGTGCGCGCTTGTGGATCCACTAATGCCTGCAGCAACTAGCCCTCCATGCTGCTGTGATTATTTTGCATGGCATGGTAATTGATTGCCTAGTTGGTTCAGGGTTGAGACCAACCTTGCTCCAGATTGATTGATGCATCACATGGCAACTCAAAGTGAAGAGTTTGGCACTGGCTCAGTTCCTTGGTTTTCAGTAACGGATGAGGTTGCCTTGTCCGGTACTCCCTCCGTCCCATAATGTAAGACGTTTTCCGTCCCATAATGTAAGACGTTTTTTGACAGTCCTATATTATGGGACGGAGGGAGTACTTACCAGACAAGCATGTCATGACAAATATAAAATCTCTGCACAAGGGAGGGAGGTAAAAAAAAGACTTACTTCACTGGGTGGCCAGGCCAGTGAATGCTTTTACCTCAGCAGAGCTAACCCAGCTAGCTAGCATTTAATTAGCTGGTCCAGTCAGTGCCTCGTCTGGTAATGCCTCAACAGGGCTAGCCCAGCTAGCTAGCGTAGCTGGTCCAGTCAATGCTTTCCTCGGCGATGAACCCGCTCAGTACCAGGATTTTTATGCCGCTACATACGTTTCCAAGCCAGTGGTGTGGTACTAATCAAAACAAAAACCTAAAACCTCCAAAGTGTACGCGCACTAAATAGAGAGAACGAGCGTCACATACATGCATGCATAGGTTTTGTCTTTTAGTGCATATGATTGATCATTAAATGCAGCCAGACTTATTATATCCGATGGACAATAAAACAGATTCACGTGTATTTATTCCGGTTCTTCAATTTTTAAAAAGTCATATCTTTTAAACCACGTGTCAGAATTCAGTCCGTCTTCACCGCTGGGTTCGTCGTGACGAGATCTTTGAAACTAGATCCCATATGATTATGTTTCAACGAATTTTTTTTTGATGCCAACTTTGATGATATATTTGTGCAACTTTAGTACTGTATTGTGCAATTTTTAGTACTACATCGTGCAACTTTTTTCCAAAACTAATGTTTGGAACTGCACCTTCGTATGAGGTTGCAACCTAGCAACCACGACGACTTTGATGTGCAACTAGTCTATTGCCTCGACGAAAGTCGATGTGCAGCTTCCTCTTATAATGTAGTCTAGTTGCACACACATTGATGCTTAGTTGGCAGGAAGACTAGTTGCACACACATATGACCAGTTGGCTTGTAATTTAGTTTAGTTGCACACACATTGATATTTAGTTGGCAGGACACTAGTTGCACACACGTATGCTCAGTTGGCACGTCAATGTAGTCTAGTTGCACACACATTGATGTTTAGTTGCAGGACTATTTGACACACACATATACTCAGTTGGCGCGGCAATCTAGTCTAGTTGCACACACATTGATGTTTAATTGGCAGGAAGACTAGTTCGTCGAAACATCTCCATACGGGATCTACTTTTGAAGAGCACGTCGCGAGGGTTTCAAAGGTGAAAACGGATTTAAATTTCGACATGCGGTTTAGAAGATATGCCTTTTACAATTTTGAAAACCAAAAATTAATGCATAAACGAACATGAGGAATATTAATACAACGGTATGCAGTCATTCATCACACGTGAGAAGAAACCATATATAAGATGATTAATTAACAACATGCTACAGGTTTCCTAATCGGAACATAAAGGACAGAAGGTTTCTAAAAAAGCTGGCCGCCGAGAAGCGCTAGCGGGCACCCAGCCGCCCGCTAGACGCGTCCAAACAAAAAAGGGGAAACCGAGCGGTAAGTTAACTATTATGGACTTAAGAGAGTGCTAATTGCTTGACCCAATCAATCACCGCCTTCTCTACTCTAGTGCCTACTTGCTGAGAGACGTCACCTTGTTTGGCGCTGATGGCATGTAGTAACTTCCTCTTGCAAACTGAGACGTCGGATTGCATCGATGCGTTGTCCTTCTGGAGTACCCCAAAATCCTCCCGGAGGGAGAGAACCGGCCTCATCCATCGTCTTGGCTCGACCCATCGCTTTGGTCCCAAGAGCACAAGGGGGATTTTAACACTGCAAGAGCATCTCTAGCAGATCCTGTATTCTGCCGACCCGCAAAACGTGTTTGCAATTCGCGAAAAAACGATATTGCAGACTGGTGCAGACGGTCGCAAAGACAGACCCCGCAAAACGGACCCGTATAAAAGGATATTCATAGAATATTTTTTTTACGAATCGGCTTTGCGGAGTCTGCTCTTACGCCGCTGCCGCCGGTCCACAAATATCAATACCACACCACAAGAATAAAACAATCATTCACACTACAAAATAATTATTCAGAAAAATTATCAATATCAATACAATACAACAATCATCCACATTACAAATAATTATTCAAATCACCGAAGCAAACTAAATAATGCAATATAAAACTTGTCCCAAATACAAGTAACACATGAATTAAATAAAAAATGAATCAAAAAATGAGATTGTTACGGTCCAGCCCTTTGCCAATGGTGCTTAATGAGATCCTACTGAAGCTGAAAGTGGGTGTTTGCATTTTCAATCTCCTTGTATGTCTAAAGAAAAGCTCTAATGCGGAGACGGCGGAGGAGGACTGGAAGGGCTGTTGTGATACGAATACGAGAGGGGAAAGTAGGGGAATTGGATCAGGACATCGCTTGATCGACGCGTGCGTGGTTGGAGACGGCGGAGAAGGACCAGATGCGACGAATTTCGCCGGATTCCGGACTCCGGTGCCGGTCCGTGACATTTGGGGCAAGAAATCTACCCACAACCCGCGTTGATCGGTATACGAGGCACCCTTAGTTTGGCCTCCAAGCCCTCAAGTATATATGCTCACGAGGCTCAAGCAATATCATCAATTCCACCAATACATCTCTATCTCTTCTAACATCAGGTGTGGGTTTTCGGTGGCCTGAAAAATATTTACGGGTTTGATCACTTTTACAGTGTTTGGTCTGTACATTTTTTCGACCAAAACCTTCAAAACCAAAAATATTGCTCTCTCCGTTTGAAAATACTTGTCAGAGAAATGGATGTATCTAGACATATGTTAGTTGTAGATACATTTTATCAGTTTTTCCGACAAGTATTTCCGGACAAAGGGAGTAGATGTTTTGGACGTGTCTAGCGGGCGGCCGTTGGCCCGCTAGCACTCCCGGGCGGCCGCCAGGAAAGGAAAGAATCGGTCCCCCTGATCCCATAAAAGGAAATCCCTCCCCCGGTAGTAACATATGCGCGCCAAGCCAACAAATCAGGCGCCCAGCACGGTCCCCAGGCAATCATGTGCCCTTCCCTCCCCTCCCGAAGCTCTCATGCCCACTGGCCACCAACTTTTTCTTCCCCACTCCCTTACCTGCTCCCACCTTCTTCCCTAGAAAACAAATGGTTACCTAGGTCTAGATCTCCATTGCCAAAGCTGCCATGGCAGATGAATCAAAGTGAACTAACAGCAGATCTGGAATAATTTGCTATGAAAAAAAGGGAAAGAGTGAGGACGGATCAGAATGTACCAGGTAGCACTAACAAGGGTGAATGAAGAGGTGATCATTTTCTCCTCCTGTTCAGACCCCCTCCTTGACTTTCACTTTCCCTTTCCCCCTCATCAAATTTCTCTTTACAAAAATAGCTTCTCCATTGTTGAAGAGAGCATAAACAGAGATAAAAAAGGGGAGATCTTGTACCTGTGCAATTTTAACTGATTTTTTTTGCAACTACATCATGGGACAAGCCAACATTTGCAGCATTGTGTGCAACAAAATGCAAAAACTGTGCAATTATATAGGAGAGAGCACATAGATAGTCTTATATCACACATAATGCAGAAGAACCGATGTCCATGTAGCAAAAAAAGGAAAAAAATAAAGAGAAAAGTATGTTGTAGGTACTGTGAAGCATAACTACCAACTAGACAAAAATCTGGCATGCAGGTGTTTTCTTCCTTTGATCTTTCCACACAATAGTATATGTGACTTTGCAGCTGAGAATTATGTGCACAAATGTACACCAGCTCCTCCACCCCGCAAAAAAACCCTGCACATGATGCAAAAAAGAAGCCAAAACTAGAAAATTAGATGCATGTAAAGAACATGAGGATGCCAACTAATGAATGGTTCTTGTGCAACTAAAGGAGTTGAATGCCAACTCATGTGACATTGTTGTGCAATTATTAAAAAAAGTTGGGGAGTCTCCTTAATTGTTCTTGTGCAACTAAAATAGTTGAGGATGCCAGCTCATGTGACATTGTTGTGGGACTATTTGAAAACTCGAGGCTGCCGACTCCCAAATGGTTCCAATGCAACTATGAAAGTTGAGGATGCCAACTCGTATGATACTGTTGTGCAACTATTTAAAAAGTTGAGGATACCCAGTCCTAATTGATTATTATGCAACTATAAAAGTTCAGGATGCATCTATAGAAATTGAGGATACCTCTCCTTCTAGGAGTTGCATCTCCTTCTACAACCATTTTTGGCCTGTGAAATAACGCAAACAAACAAATTAGTCAAAGCAACCAAATGCATAGAGGAAAAAATGAGAAAAAACAATTTATATAAAAAATGCCATGAGGTAAGCAACTCATGATAACTTTTCAAAGCACACCTATAAAACAAAAAGAATGTGTGCAACTTGATGCACTATATGACCAACTGAGCACACATGAGTGCGCAATCACAAAAATCAGCATACACACTGCCTAACATGATTTAGGCACTGGAGCCAAAACTAAACTAGCCGCCAACCGTGCAACTAGATAGCCCTTACCTGTGCAACTGCATAAGTGTGGCTAAGCCAACTAGGATATGTACCTTTCTGATTTGCAAACTCCTGTACAAAAGCATACCCTTGACAACAGGGCACACATGAGTGTGCAATCAAAAACACTACACGCACACACACTGCATGAACATGATTTACATAGTGTATCCATCTGAATACCATTGATTGTGCAACTGGTTAGGCCTCATTGTGCAACTTCAATAGTTGGCTAGCCAACTGAGATATGTCTATGCGTCATCCAACTATGTTTGCGTTTCTATGCAACTATTACAACAAACTAGCTAACTGGTTACTTATATGCATCCAACTTACAAGAAAACAGAGAAACCACACGGATGCACTTACGAGAAAAAGAGAGGTACATAATGGAATGAAGCTCTACAAAGAGTATCATGTTTAACGAGACAATTGCAGTGTAGGTAAGAATAGATGGATCAAAATAGGATCCTGATCCATACCAATAGTGACAAAATCAGAACAGCTCACCATGAAAATCCTACTCAAACACACCATTAAAATCCTAATCGCCGTAAAAACCCATCATAATCCTAATCACCGTAGCTCCTATTGAGCAAGATGCTGAAACGTAGTTGTGCAGTTGCCACCACCCTTAACTACCCACTGCCATGTGAGCTATACAACTAAAAATTTGCATAATGCATTACTAAAGTTGCATCATTTAGTAGTAGAGTTGCACCAGATTGCACCAAAAATTGGCCGACTACCTTCCCATGAAACTTGTGAAGTCCTCTCTGTGCAACTATATATAATTAAGTGTGCAAACTGTTCTACCTCTGTGAAACTTGTAATACCTCTCTGTGCAACTAACCATGTCAAATCTAGCATTGCATATCACTCAATATAAAAAAGAGGCATCGAACTAGATTGATCTCTACTGAGGGTAGCAGTTCCAATGAGAGCTACCATAACGACAAATTCATTCTAAGCGAGAAATGGATGGATCAAGTTGCATCAACTACAGATCCATGAGTTTGAAAAGTTGGATCTTAAATCATACAAACAATGACAAAAAAATCTTTAGAACTTCAATTGTTTTTATAGCCTTACATCACTACCAAAACAACCTTGGATCTGTTCATCTAAGGACATTTCCAGTTCATTAGTTTCTTATTTGTTCTGATGTGACCCAATGAATGTTTAAATCAATGTTGGAGTAAGAGAAACACTACCAAATCAATCAGCCAGCTGGATCGATTACTCCATGTATCACCACTGTGCTAATTAAGCATCAAAGTGAAAACAACTCCAAGGTCCAAGCAACAGGCAGCACATGCATATCCTTCTATCACGAGAGCCCAGTCTGAATTGCAAGTAGCCAAGTACTACTGTACTAGTAAATAGAAGCAGACCTCGTATGATGGCGTTGACCTGAGACTGGATCCGGTAGGGGAGGGAGCAGCGGGACGATTGGGGAGGATGTCGTCGTGTGCTGGGCGTCGTTCTTGGCCACACCGCACAGGCCGCCCTGGACACCAGCCAGTCTGTCGTCCTTGGGCCCGCCATCCATCAACAACATTGACTATGGAGAGGAAGTGGAGGAGAAGGGCTACCCCATAGGAGGAAGGGCAGGAGAGGGGTGGCGCCATGGGGAGGAAGGGGGTAGGGCAGCGCCATGGGGAGGAAGGGGAAGAGTAGGGCGGCGCCATGGAGGGGAAGTGAAAGAGAGGAGCGGCAGGGGAGGAGCGGCGGCGATGCTGCGGTGGAGAAATCGGTCGAGAAAAGGGACGAGAGGATAAGGGCGTGTCGCGTAGCAAGTCTCTCCCCCAACCAGGTAGCACCTGCAAGTGGTACTCGCGAGTCGTGATGACACTAGCGAGGTCGTGCGGCTATGAGCCGGCCGCTCGTTCTATCTAAATAGTGTGCGTGCACTTTTAAGAATTTGGGAGATGTTTTTTACTTGAGTCTTAGCGAAAGAGCTATACCTCAGCAGAGCTATAGCTCAGCTAGCTAGCCTAGCTGGTCCAGTCAATGCTTCATCTGGTAATGCCTCGACCGAGCTATAGCTCAGCTAGCTAGCTTAGCTGGTCCAGTCAATGTTGTCCTCGGCGGTGAAAGACGTCATTACCTTCATTTTTAAGCCGCTACATACCTTTGGAAGCCATCGGTGTGGGACTAATCAAAACTAGCGGGTTGTGCGCGGCGGCACGCCGCGCTTCATTTGTAAATCTATATGTAGTTTTGTATACTCAGCTCGAATATGTACGTCTTAATTTTTGGCTTGTTAGATCATTCTTCTTCGCGAAACTTATGTCGAATTGTGTATTATAGGCATCGGTACTGTCATGAATTGGGCAAGCATGTCATGTGGGGCACGTCTTACAGACGTGGGCCGCGCGGCCAGGAGCAGCCGACGGCCGCATCAGGCAAGGCGCAGGCTGGACAGGAGTCCTGATCCGGGCACATTAGTTCCTAGACTAGTTTATTTCGTATAGGTTTCTAGTTTGTTATTAGCCCATGGGGCCTTTATATATCAGATAGTTAGCACCCTTTAGGGATAAGCAATAAAGTTATTTCCTTCTATCTTCCCCTCCCGCATCATAGAGCAGCCAGGCAAAAACCCTAGCGCTCCTATCCACCGCGACTACGAACTACGTAGTCGAGGTCCTGCTGTCTTGGGCACCGAGGCCCTTGACAACTTGGTATCAGGTTCCAGGCGATCCTCCTCCTCGTCCACGCTCCATCCGCCGGCCGCTTTCCCCCCTGTGTCCGCGCCCAGCTCCCCGACATCGCCACAATCCGCTGCCGCCTCGGTCACTTCCGGCATGGCAGAACCGACCACCACAGATCTGGCTAAGATGATCGAGGCCTTGACGGCCACGGTGATGTCCCTGCAGTCGTCCGTCACCGCACTCCAGAAGGACAAGTCCTCCTCTTCGTCCAGCGCTGCCGCCGCCCATGATGGGCAGCACCACAATGATCGGCCGCCCAGGTTCCAGAAGATGGACTTCCCCAAGTTCGACGGCAAGTCTGATCCGCTCGCCTTCATCAACAGATGCGAGTCCTTCTTCCATCAACAACGGATCGCCGAGGAGGAGAAGGTGTGGATGGCGTCCTACAATCTCGAGGGTCCTGCCCAACTATGGTATATGCAGGTCCAGCGAGACGAGGGCACACCTCCGTGGCGCCGCTTCTCCGAGCTGCTCAATCTCCGCTTCGGGCCACCGCTGCGCGCTAACCCGCTGGGCGAACTAATGGCGTGCAAACGCACGACGTCCGTCGTCGACTTCCAGGAGCGGTTTGAGGCACTCCTTCCCCGGGCAGGCACCTTATCCGAGACACAGAAAGTGCAGATCTTCACCGCGGGACTCCAGCCACCCCTCAGCCTCGACGTGGAGATCCATAACCCACAGTCCCTCGCCGTCGCCATGAGCCTCGCCCGCAAATTGGAGCTGCGCGACCAGTGCGTGCTTTCCGCCGCGCCACCGGTGCGTTTTCCACAGAAGGGCATCCTGCCGACACCAGGACCACGCCTCGCGCCCCCCGCTCCGGCCCCACCAGCCGCACCTCAGCAGGGCCACAATCTGCCGGACGGACGCCCAATCAAGCATCTCTCCCAGACAGAGATGGAGGAACGCCGTCGCCTGGGCCTTTGCTTCAACTGTAACGAGAAGTTTGGCAGGGGCCACAACCGCGTGTGCCAGCGCATCTTTCTCCTCGACTTAGCGCCGGACGACGACGACGACGACGCGGCCTCCGCCACTGATGATGCATCGCGGGCCGACCCTCAAATCTCGCTCCACGCGATCGCCGGCGTGCGCACGAGTGAAACCATGCAGATGCAGATTACTCTCGGAGGTGTCTCCCTCCTCGCCCTGATCGATTCAGGCTCCACCCACAACTTCATCGCCGAAGAGGCGGCCGCTCGTGCTACGTTACCGCCCCCCACCACAGAGAAGATGCGCGTCACGGTGGCCAACGGCGAGCGCGTTCCGTGCCAGGGCGCGTACCGCGTCGTGCCCTTCCGCATCGGCCACGAGGAGTTCGCGGAGGATTTCCTCGCCTTGCCGCTCGCGGGCTACGACATCGTCCTGGGCACGCAGTGGCTGGCGTCGCTCGGACCGATCCTGTGGGATTTCCGAGCCCTCTCCATGACATTCTGGCGGCGGGGCCATCGGGTGTGCTGGCACGGCATTGCAGGACCGGACGTGCCAGCCCTAAAATCATGCAGCGGCCGCGACTTCCTGGACGCCATCATCACCGAGTTCGACGGCATCTTCGCCGACCCCTCCGGCATGCCACCGCCCCGCAGCCGCGATCACGGCATCACCCTGCTACCTGGTTCCGCCCCGGTGGCCGTCCGTCCGTATCGATACCCGGCCGCGCACAAGGACGAGCTGGAGCGTTAGTGCGCCGCCATGCTCGCCCAAGGTATCATCCGTGCGAGTTGTTCCGCATTCTCGTCCCCGGTACTGCTGGTCCGCAAGGCCGACGGGTCCTGGCGCTTCTGCATCGATTATCGCGCCCTGAACGCCATTACTGTCAAGAATGCGTTCCCGATTCCGGTGGTGGACGAACTCCTCGACGAGCTACGGCACGCTCGTTTCTTCACCAAGCTCGATTTACGTTCCGGCTACCACCAGGTGCGGATGCGTGAGGAGGACATCCCGAAGACAGCTTTCCGTACTCATGACGGCCTCTACGAGTTTCTGGTGATGCCGTTCGGACTCTGCAACGCGCCGGCCACGTTCCAGGCCCTCATGAATGATCTGCTGCGGCCATACCTGCGCCGTTTTGTTCTCGTCTTCTTTGACGACATCCTCATTTTCAGCGAGACATGGGCTGACCATCTCCGACATGTGCGCACCGTCTTCACGGTCCTGCACCAGCACCGGCTCTTCGTCAAGCGCTCCAAATGCGCGTTCGCCGTTGAATCAATCGCATACCTGGGTCACACCATCTCCGCTGCAGGCGTGGCCATGGATCCGGAAAAGGTGCAGGCAGTAGCGGACTGGCCGCAACCACGCTCGGCGCGCGCGGTTCGGGGCTTTCTCGGCCTTGCGGGGTACTACCGCAAGTTTGTCAAGGACTTTGGCGTGGTTGCCGCGCCCCTGACGGCCCTCCTTCGCAAGGATGGTTTCTCTTGGTCACCGGAGGCGGCAGCAGCTTTTACCACCCTCAAGACGGCAATCACCACGGCTCCCGTCCTCGCGTTACCGGATTTTACACGGCCGTTCATCATCGAGTGTGACGCATCGACGTACGGTTTCGGGGCCGTCCTTCTTCAGGACCACCACCCGGTGGCTTTCTTTAGCCGGCCAGCCGCGCCACGTCACCGTTCCCTGGCAGCGTATGAACGGGAACTCATCGGCCTGGTGCTCGCGATTCGCCATTGGAGGCCGTACCTATGGGGGCGTCAATTTGTGGTAAAAACGGATCATTACAGCCTCAAATTTCTGCTTGACCAGCGTTTGGCCACCATCCCGCAGCATCATTGGGTTGGCAAACTCCTGGGATTCGACTTTACGGTGGAGTACAAGGCAGGTAGTACCAACACGGTGGCGGATGCACTTTCCCGCCGTGACACGGAGGAGACGACGATCATGACGGTCTCAGGGCCTCGTTTCAACTTCATCAATCGCCTCCGGCAAGCGACGTCCACTGATCCGGCGCTCGTCGCACTGCGGGAGGATATCACGGCAGGTGCGCGGCAACAACCTTGGGCGCTCTCCGACGGCCTCGTTACCTTCAACGGCCGCCTCTACATTCCGCCGTCATCCCCGCTACTCCAGGAGATTCTCAGTGCCGTGCACGATGATGGGCATGAAGGCGTCCTGCGCACATTGCATCGTCTTCGCCGCGATTTCCACGCACCTAACCTTCGCAAGACGGTGCAGGAGTACATCCGCACTTGCGGTACTTGCCAGCGGTACAAGTCCGAGCACTTGCACCCTGCTGGGCTGCTCCTGCCGCTGCCGGTACCCACGGGCGTGTGGACTGACATCGGCATCGACTTCGTGGAAGCGCTTCCTCGAGTAGGCGGGAAGTCTGTCATCCTCACCGTGGTGGATCGCTTCAGCAAGTATTGCCATTTTGTGGCGTTAGCCCACCCATACACGGCAGAGTCAGTGGCACAGGTGTTCTTCGCTGAGGTTGTTCGTCTCCACGGCGTACCACAGTCCATGGTCTCTGACCGCGACCCCGTCTTCACCTCCGCTTTTTGGCAAGAGCTCATGCGCCTCACGGGGACAAAGCTGCACATGACGTCCGCATTTCACCCGCAGTCGGATGGGCAAATGGAGGCTGCTAACAAGATCATTGTGATGTATTTACGGTGTCTTACCGGGGATCGTCCCAAGCAGTGGCTCCGGTGGCTTCCCTGGGCTGAGTACATATACAACACCGCCTACCAGACAGCAACCCAAGAGACTCCGTTCAAGCTTGTGTATGGCCGTGACCCTCCCACTATTCGCTCTTACGAGCCCGGCGACACACGGGTGGCTGCAGTGGCCAGGAGCATGGCTGAGCGCGACGAACTTATCGAGGACGTCCGCTATCGTCTACAACAGGCACAGGCGGTCTATAAGTCCTACTACGACAGACGTCATCGGGACATTCGGCATGAGGTGGGCGATTGGGTTTGGCTTCGCCTTCGACAGCGCGCCGCGTCCTCTCTCAACTTGCCAACCAGGGGCAAGCTCAAGCCACGATTCTATGGGCCGTACCGCATTTCAGAAGTGATCAACGACGTGGCATACCGTCTTGAGCTTCCGGCGCGCTCGCGCCTCCATGACGTGTTCCACGTGGGCCTCCTCAAGAAGTTCTTCGGCATTCCTCCAACTACACCGCCGGGATTGCCTTCGATCCACAACGGGGCGGCTGTTCCAGAACCAGAGCGCGTGACTCGTGCGCGCCTAGCACGCGGCGTTCGCCAGCTACTCGTCCACTGGAAGGGTGAAGCAGCTTCGTCAGCTACATGGGAGGATCTTGACAGTTTCATCGAGCGCTACCCCGCTTTTCAGCTCGAGGACGAGCTGCTCGTCGAGGGGGGGAGAGATGTCATGTGGGGCACGTCTTACAGACGTGGGCCGCGCGGCCAGGAGCAGCCGACGGCCGCATCAGGCAAGGCGCAGGCTGGACAGGAGTCCTGATCCGGGCACATTAGTTCCTAGACTAGTTTATTTCGTATAGGTTTCTAGTTTGTTATTAGCCCATGGGGCCTTTATATATCAGATAGTTAGCACCCTTTAGGGATAAGCAATAAAGTTATTTCCTTCTATCTTCCCCTCCCGCATCATAGAGCAGCCAGGCAAAAACCCTAGCGCTCCTATCCACCGCGACTACGAACTACGTAGTCGAGGTCCTGCTGTCTTGGGCACCGAGGCCCTTGACAAAGCATCTACAGAAATTTAATACCATATTTATGCACGACACCACTCTGCCACCCCATATTAGTATTAGCACACATAATTTCATCTCTGAGATCCCACGCCTGAATATATTTGGAATGGCAAAGCAACATCAATTATTTTAGCACCAATTGTGTTCTTTCCGCCATCCAGAAAAAGAAGCTATCTGCTATACAATCTTCTCTTCGTCTCATGATATGACTGATGACACACTCTGCCTTGTAGAGCAACATTATTTACAATCTATCCCATCAAAGAAAATGAGCCTAATACATTTGAAAAGAAACATTGAAGTAAATGAGCCTAAGACCTTTGAAAGGAACGTACATACATTTGTCTGGCTAAATTACTACTCACACAAATTCGTTAATTCCAGACTCCCATGAATTTTTTGAAAAAGATCTACTGGAACATTCTTGCCGTTTCAAAAGATTCTCCCCATAAAAATTCAAATTCATGTATTGGTTGGTTATTCCGTAAAAAATCAAATTCATGTATTGGTTGTTTCTCCCCGTAAAAATTCAAATTCATGTATTGGTTGTTTCTCCGCATACAAGAGCTGCTCAAATTGTATTGTGCACAAATAGTTGATAAATATGTGGGCGCACCCACACACTCGGAGAAGTTTGGGAGGACATGATTTGATCAGTGAGTCTGCAAAGATGCAAAAGTAATCAAAGAACTTCATTTAAGACCAGAAGAATTCGCCATGATCTGTAAAACAACTCTGGGAATTTGTTAAACTTGTCTCGGAAAATGTGTCTGAACATATCATAAATATACCGTGCAATTAGGCCCTGGGCTAGAGGCTGCTATGTGAAATCCTATGAAGTACAGTACACTATCATTGGCAACAGCAAACCCAAAACCCATGGTGCCAAAGAGAAGAACATTGCCCCAAACTACACACTCTTCACGCCAGAAGGCCGAAACCCACCTCCGTCAAGGCGAGGCACAGAGAACTCGTTGTGCCTGCCGGTGTCGCTCGTCGTCCGCGTCTTGTATAAGTAATTCTTCAGTTGCTACCTCATGATCCCCATCTCGACAGGTAGTCACCATTATGCTATTGCTGCACATATCAACACAACTGAGGAAACATCAGAACTTCATAAACATACTACTGAATAAAAACAAACCCAGTGTTACGAATCATTGAATACTTTTTTGCGGCGCTTCATAAATCACATCAGCTTGCAACAGATTCTTTACCCCAAGTCTACAGCATTGAGATACAAATATAATACAATATTTTCAGCACATCATGAGTTCACGACCCAGACCACTTGCTAAAATTCTGTGAAGTGTCAGTGAAAATCATGTGAACCACAGAAGGATTTCCTGAAATTCTGTGAAGTGCCATTCAAAGTCATGTGAACTATACAGAAGGTTTTGCTCATATCATAATATGTGCAAAGTATACTAAGTATGATCACCCTGTTCGTTTCAGGGACCATTCCTTGCCCTCATCATTTCTACTATAGATACACATGCTTGCTTCTCCACCTGAAAATCCACTGCCACTCTAAATAGACAGACTTAATATACAGAAGTGGTATATTGTTAGAATATAATATTAGACAGATATGCAACCCAAATGTATTCAGTAATATGGCTGCCCCAACAATAGGTATATATATCATCCAGGTTATCTTCCATGCTCAGTATACGACTCGAGTTGTATCACAGGAAAAAAATATTTAAGCGCTCAAGCCTTTAGCTTACATATCATCAATATCACTTCTAATAAACCAGTCAAAACCACTAAACCTCAGCATGCGCATTGCTATTAACAGATAGAAAGAACTTTGTTGAAGCACTTAAAAATGCTTGTGTCTGAATAACTTGCCTTGGAAAGGGGTCTGTGCCTTTTCATCTCACGTTGCTCTACCTCTATTACCACAAATTGAGAAGCACATGAAACCAAACAAATGAATTTTTTTTGAATCTTTAAATCATGAAACTACACTATTTTGGTACTTTCACGACTCAAAAATAAAAAATTTGGAAAGAGTGATATGTCAAATGGACATGTTAATTACCTTCCTAGATCCCCGCAAAAAAAAAACCTTCCTAGATTTTTTCTGAAGCTATTATTGATTTTACCATGGTTGGGTATGGTTGGTGTGTTGCTACTCATAGCTCAGAATTCTTTCCCCGCCTCATCGGTCCTCCTTAAACCCCATGAATCTCAAACAACCATAATGTTACTGCTCAATCAGAGTGGCTTCGTCTATGTTAGCTTCAGTAAGCTACAGAAAAAAATTGCAAAATCAATGCTATCATTAACTTAAATTTGTGTTCACATGTATAATAAACATTAAAAAGGCGAACATGTTTGATCAAATCAAGAAAGAAACCCGGTGCTATGTGCACAAAGTGAAAGCATTTTGGGTGAAAGAATGATTTTGCAAATTCGAACAGGCATTAGCATAGATTTTCATTCTCAATATTAAGAAATAAAAAGCCCGTTGTGATTTCATTAGGAACATGCCTCAGCTCCTCTGTCAATACATGAAGTGGTAAGTAAGCTTAGACCTAAAAACTATCTCAGAATCTAGGACGGATTACACATTTGAGTTGATGCAATCCAATGATGTATACCAGTAGTGAAATTTGTTTGACAAAACAATTACTTTTTAAATCTAGATGGTTAATATTTGGAGGTTCTATTTTATAAAAACACCAAGATATATTATTGTATGTCCATCAGGCACCATTCTAGTTCCCAGATCAAGCAACCCGGGTATCCATCTTTATCCTTCATGCAGATCATTGGAAACTACCTCATCGATCACCGTGCAGCCATAACCGCAGGTGTCTGGGATAGGGCTCTTGTAAAATTCATCATCCATCTTGAGCACCCGCATGGAGGTGCAGATGCGCCGACAGATGACGACCTTATCGGACCTTTTCTTGGCAGCCATGATCGCGAGCAGCGACCAGTGCGCACCCACCATCCTGGCCGCAAATATGGAATTATGAAAATCCAATTACCAAGAATCGGATCGCACCCAATTCATCACATGAAAATCAAATTGCCAGCAAGAATCCAACAAACTAACAAAAACTGAAGGGGAAAAGAGAAGGGGCAGTACAACAGTTGCTACCTCGAATTGATTGGCTGCTCGTCTCTTACTTGCATAGACTCAAGACACTGAAAAATATCCACAACACAAAGAACTCACGTTACTTTCCACAAGTCCACGGGGAAGATTTGGATCGAGGCGGTTGTGCGCCTTGGAAGAGGGAAATCCAAGAAGACGCAAGGCACGTTTGGTGGCGGCGCTCTTGCTGCTGGCGATGGAGGCGGGGAGAATCAGGTGAAACCAAGCCGCGGTCGTCCTGCCGCCCAACAGGGGCGAGCTCCTCCTCGATCGGCCGCGGCCTCCGCGTGCGCCCCGTAAGATGGGGGAGGGCCTCGTCGGGAAGAGAAGTTAGAACGGAGATGGAGCAGGAGCCTTTTCCTGTATGCAAGAAAAGGCAAAAACAAGAAATCTCAGAGGCTAGAAGATGGAAAGGCAGAGAAGCCCTGGGCGACGGGTGTTGCTTCTCGAGTTGTGGGATTCTACAGGAGTCTTCTAGAGCTGGTAAGTGGAAATCAAAAAGACACATGGTCAAAGGGTAGAGACCAGTCAAAGCAGTGGAGTCCAAAGAAAATTAAGACGTGTGGTTACGTGCAGACTGCTCTATCTACCACACAATAATAAAAAAAACCACAGAACAAGTGTCATTTTTACAGCAGCAGTAAAAAAAGTTCAAAAAAACCAGAAAAAAGAATCCCTTACCGGCATAGTCTTCTTAGTATACGTTTTTCTAGAAATTACTAATCAAAAAACGTGGAACTTTTTTTTTAGGGTAACTAGGGATTTATTCAAAGCTCAAGACATCCGGGATACAAGCAATGTCGGGTAAATTCCCTAGCCACACGTGGCGACCCACCGAAAAAGACGCAGCTCCTTTAGCTATCGAATGGGCCTCAAAATTATTTTCTCTACGTTCAAAACGGAAAGAGACAGAATGAAAGCTATTCCTACTCACAAGAATTTCCTTTAGGATCGGAGCATAAACCGGTGTTACAGTGTTGTTGATGTTCGAGATCACCTCAAGACAGTCCGAGGCTATCACCAGATTATGAAGATTCAAATCCCGAGCAAGCACTAGAGCTTCACTGCATGCATGCGCCTCCAAACTTGCTGGATCGATCAGGCCATCAAAAACCACAGCAGAATCTCCTAAGTACATGCCTGTACTATCACGGCACACCGCAGCCGCTACTCCTTTCTCCCCCAGGGATGAGATTCCACTGTCACAGTTTAGTTTGGCTTCATTTTCTCCAGGTGGGAGCCACACCTTCACTCTAGGCACCCTAGACAGAGGAGGATTACCTCGCGAGGTACGAACAGTGGCAATGTCCAGATCCTCCAAGAATCGCCTTATAAAGCACATTGTGGAGAGTGGGCTCTGAAATTCATCCTCATGTATGGCCTTCCTCCGTGCCCACCAGATCGCCCACATGGTGACCAGCACCCGGGCCACGTCCTCTTGACTTGTGGTTTCGAATAGCCAGAACAACCAGAGTCTTGCATCCTCGCTTTGGTTCGATATCACATGCTCCAATAGTTCATCATCCCCCAACGCCCAGACACATCTAGCCATACGGCAGCTAAGTAGCGAGTGGCGCCATGTATCATTCTCTGCACCGCATATTGAACAGCTAGGATCATCCGCCATGTGCCTGTCATGTCGAACTTGGCCCGTCGGGATCGATGTATGTGCCAGTCTCCAGACAAACACCCGCACTTTTGATGGTACTTTCACTTTCCAAAGTAGAGACCAAGACTTTTTCTCTGCCGCAAGATTAGAATGACCCGTTCTATGCTCCAACCAATCCTCCTGTTGGAACTTGATTGCAGAAAGCATTATGTAGGCCGAACGGACTGAGAAAATTCCCCGTTTATCATAGTGCCATGCCCAAAAATCGTCCTGAACCCGGGTGCTGAGGGGTATGTTGAGGATCACTTCGACGTCAGGAGCACTGAAGTGCTCATCGAGAACTTGCTTATTCCATGCCCGCGTAGTAGGATTAATAAGCTCTGAGACAAAAGATGGAGGGTTTATCGATCGAGCGCAAAGCGGTCGCAGATTATAGTCCCTCGGCATCCAATTATCGTGCCAGATATTAGTGTCTTGGCCCGACCCAATTCTCTTAATGAGTCCCAGAGCAAGAACATCTCGCCCCTCCAAGAGGGAGCGCCAGACTTGGGAGGGCGCAGGACCTAGTTTTGCTTCCATCAGATACCCTTCACGGAAGTACTTCGCTTTGAGAACACGAGCACTTAACGAACCAGGGTCATGCAGTAGCCTCCATACTTGCCGCGCAAGCAGGGCTAGATTGAAAAGCTCCATGTCTCTAAATCCCAAACCACCCATGAATTTTGGTTTTGACATAGTTCTCCACGAGACCCATGCTGTTTTCCTCTGACCATTCTTGCATCCCCACCAGAACTTCCGAATGATTTTATTAATATGGTCACACAGCCCTCTCGGGAGTTTAAAGCAGGCCATTGAGTAAGTTGGGATGGATTGGGCTACAGATTTTATAAGAACCTCTTTCCCTCCTCCTGATAAGCACTTCTCCATCCAACCTTGCACTTTCTTCCAAATCCGGTCCTTCAAAAACTTGAAAGAGCCCTCCTATGCCCTGCCCACATCTGATGGCAGGCCCAGATACTTCTCTGACAAAGATTCGGTGTGGACACCAAGGGTGTTTTTAATGGTGTCGCGGGTAGAAGCAGATACACCCTTGCTGAAAAAAACTGATGATTTATCCGTGTTAACCCGCTGGCCTGAAGCATTGCAGTAGGTCCTCAAGAGCTCATTTATACGTGCAGCACTTAACTCATTTGCTTCAAAAAAGAGCAAGCTGTCATTGGC
>NC_057812.1:737456107-737473395 GCF_018294505.1 Triticum aestivum
GGGGGCATTAGGTGCCACTGATATGCCCCGTACTCCTCCTTCACCCTTTAACAGACAGGAGAGCCCCTCGGCTGCGATCAGAAAAAGATAGGGCGATATAAGATCTCCTTGTCGCAACCCTCTGGTGGGCCTGAAACCATCCAAACTTGCACCGTTAAACAAAACAGAAAAAGAAACCGATGTAACACACCTCATGATTGTCTCAGTGAAACGGTGACTAAACCCCATCCTGATTATCACTGCCTTCAAGTATGACCATTCCAACTGGTCATAGGCCTTCATCATATCCAGTTTTAGTGCACAAAACCTATTTCCCTTCACCCTCTTTGTTTTCATATAATGTAAACATTCAAATGCTGTAATGAAATTATCCGTGATTAGACGCCCAGGGATAAAAGCGGACTGCTCTTCAGAGATGATCTCGGGGAGGATAGTTTTCAGCCTATTTGCTAAGACCTTTGAAGCAATCTTATAGATCACATTACAAAGGCTTATTGGCCGAAATTGTCCTAAAACTTTTGGACTTGCAATCTTGGGAATCAAAACGATGAACGTATTGTTAATCTCCTTCGGCGAATCTACTCCATCAAGCACTCTGATAATCATCCTTGTGACTTCATCACCACATAAATCCCAATGTTTCTGAAAAAGTGTGCGGGAAAACCATCTGGCCCCGGGGCCTTAGTGGGGAACATCTGAAAGAGGGCATCCTTAACTTCCTCCTTACTATAATTCTCATTCAATCTTGCGTTCATATTACCATCCACCCTTGTTGGGATATGTGACAGAATCTCCTCAATACCAACAATACCTTCAGATGTATATAGATTGGAATAAAAGGCAGTTGCCATATTTTCCAACTCGTTCAGATCCGTACAGGTGGTTCCATCCTGCCGGTCTAGCTTTGTGATACTATTTTTAGCCCTCCTTGCACTCGCCTTTCTCTGAAAAAATTTCGTGTTACTATCCCCCTCCGACAGCCAGGTGATGCGTGAACTCTGTCTTGCCATAATTTCCTCCCTGTAAGCAAGCTCTACCATGCGGTCCTCTATTCTCTTCTCCTCATCAGTAGGGCCAGATCTCAAGGGGTCCGCCCGAAGTGTGGCAAGGTCTTGTCTTAGAGAGCGTAGCTCATGTCGAACTGATCCAAAAGTGAATCTGTTCCAATGAGTCATAGCCCTTGACATGTTGTGAAGTTTTGTTGCCAGGTCAGAAACTAACGCTGCTGGACCATCGCCATTCCATGTTGTCTCCACCAAACCTCTGAACCGATCATCCTGCTCCCAAGCACACTCATATCTGAATGTCTTTTTCAAGCCAAGGCGTATGTTTCCTTCCTCAAGTTCATTTGTAAGAAGGATAGGGCTATGATCACTCTTGACCGCGGTCAGATGCTCAACACTTGCAAAAGGGAACATATTCGACCAACTAGGCGAAGCAAGAGCTCTGTCAAGACATACCCTGCAGAAGTCACCTCCCGTGACCCTTTTCTCCCATGTCCAGTCCAGCCCTTTATATCCAAGATCGGCAAGGCCGCAAACGTCAACTGCTTCTCTGAACCCTTCAATTTGTGCACTGTCACGTGTGTTGGGACCCATCTGCTCCTCCTGACGCAAGATTTCATTGAAATCCCCGATGCATAGCCACGGAAGAGTGCTTTCACCTCTCAACCTTTTCATAGTATCCCAAGTTTTGTATCTCAAATTTTGATTAGCCTCTCCATAGAAGCAGGTAAGGCGCCACTGCTCCCCACCTGGTGCCGAGACCCAAGAGTCAATGTGATACTGAGAGAAATTTTTTATTACCAAATTCACTTCTGTCTTCCAGAAAATACATAAACCTCCACTACGCCCACTACTAGCTACTGCGAAACTACTCTGAAAACCTAAAGATGCCGCCAAACCTTCCACTCGATTCTTCGCAATCTGAGTCTCAACAATGCAAAGAACCGACGGCGCACTGGCCCCCACGAGTTCGCGGAGCTCATGTACTGTCGCTGGATCGCCAATCCCGCGACAGTTCCAACACAAAGTTCTCATCTGGCCCGGCGGTCCTCCTCGAGGGAGACCGCCACACTTGTTTGAACTGCATCATCCTCTGCTCCGTCCTGACGCCTCCTCTTCACAATGGGGTCCTTTTCCGGAGTGGATACCGCAGCATTTGAACTTGTCACTGGAGTAGCGCCTTCAATCATCATGACAGTCCCGGCAACCCGGCCAGCCAGATGGTTTAGCTGTTGCCCACACACATTGAGTGTGCCGTCCGCCTTGACCAACCTCTTGCTCGCTCCCCTGTCCACTCTTTCTCCTGTACCATCTCCCTGGACCTCCACCTCCATCTGCTGCGCTCCAAAGGATGGCACCCCTGCTCCGGGGTCAGCTCTCCCCCTACCCCCCATCGAACCTCTGCCACCTCTACCTCCTCTGTCTCCTCTTCCTGCATCCCTACCTCTCCCTCTACCTCCTCCCTCTCCTCTACCTCGTCCCCCTCCACCCTGAACTACTGGTACCTCCGGCTCCCACAGTAGCCACTCTCCCCACTCGAGGGAGTTCGGATCGTGTATCCCATCACCACACTCATCTGCAACATGACCCATCTTACCACAAGCAAAGCAAAAGTCCGGTAGCTTCTCATAGAAGACACTGTATCTTCTATACTCCTTCAGTGTTATTGGCACAAAACGGACAAGCGGAATATTGACATCCACATAAACCCTCACACGGAGGGTGCTTGCTGGATTGATCCTTCCCTCGTTGATGATCACGGTGAAGGGTGGGTCACCAACCTTCGCTGCAACCTTCTCCGCTAGTTCTTTCCTCCTCGTGAGACCATCCGGTAACCCCTTCACCCTCGCCCAAACTGGAATTTTATTTAGGCTATAGCCTTTGACATCCAAAAATCCATCATACTCCTGGATCACCACCGGTGCCCTTCTAAACAGCCATGGACCTCCCTCCATGATCCTTTTCCAATCCCCCAAGCAGTGGCACTGAACCAGAAACAAGTTAGGCCCTTTGATGTTGAACGTCACCCCCTGTGCCGCTGACCATGCGTTGCGCATCTGAGACAAGAGCGCGGCATGACTAAAGGGCTTCGTGGTGTGGACTCGGAACAGGGCAAGCCCGCGAACATCCTTGATCAGATCTTCAACTTCCGCCGAGAAATCCAGCTCTTCCTCCTCCCTTCCATGCAGTGTCATCCCCGCGAACTGGTCCTCCAGATCTGGATCGGGTCCGAGGTAATCCCCGAACTCTTCTTCGTCTTCTTCAGCTTGGTTCCGGACGTCCTGCGATCTATAGCTAGACCCTTCCCTACGTGTATCTTCCTCCGCATCCCCTTCCTTTGCTGTTCCTGAACCACTCGGCCTCCCTGTCGCCGCCAAAGCTTCCGCCGTCGCCATCTCTCCCTCCTCGCCCCCTAACACCTGTTGCGATGGATCCGCCATGCACGCACGCGCGCGTGGCAGTAGAGGGTAGATCTCACCCGTGGCCGGGCAAACCGATCCGCCGATGAGATTTTACGTGGACTCCGGTGCGTAGACGCCGGAGGATAGGTGGAACCCTAGAAACCCTAGGGGAGAAATTCTCCCTTTTTCTATTAACTTAAGTTGTGCGTGAAACAGTTAAAAAAAACGTGGAACCGAGCGGTGCCGGTGCGCTCGTTCCAGCTCCACGCCTGATCGCTGGGCCCTTTCCCCCTCGGCCCAGCAGGTAAAAGAAAAAAAGGCTGAGCAGCAGGAGCTCCTAATTGGCGCTGCAGGCGCCAATTAGGTAAGCTGGCGCTCACAACTTGGAGCTTGTGGGCCGGCCCAACAAACAACTTCGCTCGACCGTAACCCAGTTCCTTCGGTCGCTCGCAAGCCAAGTCATCTGTTGATCGGTCAATTTCTCAAAAAAAACTGTTAATCGTTCAAACCATTTAGCCTTGGACTTTTGAAAAATAGATCTAAAAAAAGGTCAGCGATTTGAAAAAATAGTTCGCAAATTTGAAAAAAGTTGATCGTTTTAAAAAAAGTTCATCAAATTTTAAAAGAAAGTTCACCGAATTTAAAAAGAGTTCATCGATTTTGAAAAAAAAGTTCATCAAATTTGAAAAGAGTTCATGGATTTTGAAAAAAGTTCGACAAACTTGAAAAAAGTTCATCAAATTTAAAAAGAGTTCATTGATTTTGAAAAAGTTTATTGATTTTGAAAAAAAGTTCATCAAAATTAAAAAAAAAGTTCATCAAACTGAAAAAGATCGAGAACTTGAAAAGATAATCCACGCATTTAAGAAATCAAAAAAGAAAGAAAAAGAAAAGCCGAGTAAACCGTCCAGAACAGTAGCGAACTGGAAAAACCAGGACAAGGAGAATAAAAAGAAAGCAAAGAAGAAAAAAATTCACATGTACTGTAATGGTCTAGTGGTTAAAAGGCAAGAGAATAAACTGTGTCTTGTTCGTAGTGTGAGGTCACGTGTTGGATCCCCAGGGAAGCACCTTTTTTGTTTCTTTAAAAAGACAAAACGAAGGCAAACTTCCGCATCCACCCATCGACTTGCCGAAGGTGCGAACGAGATGGGCTGGCCCACCAGCGCAGGGTTACTGCCTCTTTTGTTTTTTGTTCTGTTTTTGGTTTACGTTTTTTGCTTTATTTTTGTACATTTGTTTATACTTTAAAATATCTATATATATGAATTGTTGATCATGTATGAAAAAATTATGATTTTTTATTGTGTATATAAAAATGTAATTAAAACATTTGGGAATTGTTAAATGTGTATAAAAAAATTTGACCATTAAAAAATGATGAAAAAATTTGATCATGTACATAAAAAATGTTAATTAAGCATTTGAATTTTTTTGAACAAGTGCTTGAAAAATATTAATCAAGAGTTGGGAAAAAGTAAATGTGTATAGAAAAATTGTTGTTCATGTATTAAAAAATGCTAATCTTTTTATTTGAAAATGGTTAATCAAGAATTTTTTTAAATGTATATAAAAAATGTTTACCATGTATTCAGAAAATTTTAATCTTTTATTAAAAAATTATAATCAAGCTATTGAAAAATGTTAACAAATGTGTATAGAAAAATGTTGACTAAAAAAAAGGGCAACCTGGTGCATGTAGCTCCCGCTTGCGCAGGGTCCAGGGAAGGGTCCGACCACTTTGGGTCTATAGTACGCAGCCTTTCCCAAATGTGTATAGAAAAATGTTGACTATATAGTATAAAATTTTGAATTTGCATTGAAAAAAATATTAAACGTGTATTAGAAAAATGTTGTTGACAAATACAAAAAAGGTAGAATGAAAACCAATAGAAACAAAAAAAATGAAAACCGAACAAGAAACAAAATAAACTGGAGAAGAAAGAAAATGAAAAATAAAACCAAAGAAACAAATGGAAAAGAATGAAATAAATGGAGAATAAAAAAGAAAAGAAATGAAAGAAAGGAAAGAAACCCGAAGAAAACCAAATAAAATAGAAGGAAAACAAAAATACCTATGGAATACCTCCTTTTTCCCTCTCAAGTAGGTCACACCCTGGATCACGAACCGAATGCTAACATAGTAGGTAACAACACCGACTCTCAACCAGGAGATCATGGGACCGACACCCGCTCGCTCCCCTTTTTCTTCTCCGTTTTCGCTTTTAGGTGTGCGTTAAAGGGTCGGTCCGATTATTGCAAAGCTTCAGCGAGAGATCGTTCCAGCTCACTGAATGCGAGATATAGCAGTCGTGCCTCCCTTCCCCTGCCTTCTCTCCCTTGCCCCACCTAATCGAGTAGGTGGGTGCCGCCACGACCTCTTCTGGATTCGGGACGTC
The DNA here is from genome assembly GCF_018294505.1 of Triticum aestivum. Classification (NCBI taxonomy): domain Eukaryota; kingdom Viridiplantae; phylum Streptophyta; class Magnoliopsida; order Poales; family Poaceae; genus Triticum; species Triticum aestivum. The sequence goes on from NC_057812.1 coordinate 737,461,913, forward strand.
GGCGGCGCTTTCGCTCTCTCGCGACACCGCCATGTTCGACCACATCCGGTCTGGGTTTCTCTTGCAGATGTGCGGGGAGGGGAGAAAAGGCAATGGAATGTCTCTTCCACTCCTGCAGCCCTGACACCATGTATAAACTCAAGGTCCGTCTCTTCTCTCCAGCCCCCTCTCTTGATATTGGAAAAATCAATGTGTGCGCGTGGGCAAACAGGGGGCTGATTCTCATTTCAAACAAAAACTGGGAGACTTGTTTTTCTTTTTGAAAACAAGTTAGGTTACACAAGTGCTTGTTTGAAGTTTGTGTGCGTGGAATTTATGCCATTCTGCTTGAAACTTGTAATCTTGGGTCATATTTATATTTTTATGATGTAAGTGAATCTGGTGCCACAGACTTGATTTTTCGACCGTGACAACTTGACAACAAATGTCTTATGCCTGATGCAGATAAGGAGAATATGCTCCTCTCTTTGTTTATTTTCTTTGCTTTGAGTGTATCGAAGGGTCATGCTTTTTGTTGAGTTTGCGTTATTGGGTTTGCAGTTAGCTGCTTCCCTTCTTTCTGTGATCCTCTACATTCAGTGATGATATGATCCATTAGGTTCCCCGTATGGAAACCAAGTCTCTTTTCACTTTATTTCAGAAAAAGTATGTAAACAAATAAAGGATAACACGCTTCTATTATGTGTAGTTTCATTCTCGCAGTTTTGTCTGCTTAAAAGATTTATTTAATGCGTAACCCATTTTTGTGTTTGTGCCTTTGCTGTGACGAACTATATTTGGTATGCTTTTGGTCGAGGGGTTATAACAACCCCCAACCGGGGTTGTGACATCTGGTGTATGGCCATGAGCCATATCGTTAGCGCCAGAAACGAGCCAAAATCTAGGCACACAAAACAAAGGTTAATAAAGGACACAATGTCGAGTCTAACTTTGTTTGTAAAAAAATTAATTAGTTCTAAAGACAAATTTGAATAAAAGATAGAGTGTAGATTTGCTAGCCGTAGAATCGCCACAGTAGTGTAGTGTTTCAAGGGGTTGGCTCTAGGCGTTTTTCTTTCGCATCTTGGATCCGATATGCTCCTCCAGTGGGCACCTTATAGATGATGAACAGCTCGTCCCAGGTCGCAGGCAGTTTATGTTGTCCAGCCTTGTCTGGGTGGCATCTTAAGACGAAGTCACTGATGATGAACACCTTCATCCAAACCTCTCGCAGCTGGTATCGATGTACCTACTATTGGTAGAAGGCAGAGCGTGGTTTGGCAATGTCTCTCTCTTTGTCTAGGGCATCTAAATCATCCCGGCGGCTCTACTCGGCCTCCCGTTCCTCATACAAGCGTACTCTAGGCGCATCATGTTTGACATCACTTCGTAAAATGGCCTCAACATTGTATACAATGATCGATTTTGTGTGGTCCATAGGGTCCACAACACAGAGTTGAGCTACTCGGCCCACTTATTGTCGGCTTCCTCGAGAGATCGAATCAACCGAGGTTTTATGCCACTAAGGATCATCCCATTGGCCCACTCGACCTATGATAACCCACAAGTATAGGGGATCAATTGTAGCCTTTCTCGATAAATAAGAGTGTCGAAACCAACGAGGAGCTAAAGGTAGAACAAATATTCCCTCAAGTTCTATCGACCACCGCCACAACTCTAAGCACGCTTAACGTTCGCTTTACCTAGAACAACTATGAAACTAGAAGTACTTTGTAGGTGTGATAAGATAGGTTTGCAAGATAATAAAGTGCACGTAAATAGAAACTAGAGGCTGTTTAGATGAAGAAATAACTAAGTTAGTTTTAGTAGAGAGATTTTTGTCACAAGTAAGTTATCTGTCCCTAGGCAATCGATAACTAGACCGGTAATCATTATTGCAATTTTATATGAGGGAGAGGCATAAGCTAACATACTTTCTCTTCTTGGATCATATGCACTTATGATTGAAACTCTAGCAAACATCCCTAACTACTAAAGATCATTAAGGTAAAACCCAACCATAGCATTAAAGTATCAAGTCCTCTTTATTCCCATACGCCATAACCCACTTATCCATGTTTGTGTTTCTATCACTCACGCAACGCAGACAATAAGCAAACCTTGAACATATTGTAAACCCTACAGTGGGGATCCCTCATGCTTGCACGACACGAAGAGCACCATCGGACAACATCAATAATAAAGCATGCAATTCAAACCAATCACGATCATCAATTAACCCATAGGACAAAACAGATATACTCAAACATCATAGGATAGCCGTACATCATTGGGAAATAATATATACCGTTGAGCACCATACTTAAGTAGAGATTACAACGGGGAGAAGGGGTGTTATGCCGCTGCATAGAGGGGGAGAAAGTTGGTCATGACGGCGGCGAAGCTGTTGGTGTAGATCGCCGTCACGATGATGGCCTCGGCGCCATCGGGAGAGAGAGAGGGGCGGGGGAGAGAGCCCCGTTCTTCTCCTTCTCCTTCTCCTTCTTCTTCTTCTTCTTCTTCTTCTTCTTCTTCTTCTTCTTCTTCTTCTTCTTCTTCTTCCTTGACCTTCCCCCTAGATGGGAGAAGGGTTTCCCCTCTGGTCCTTGGCTTCCATGGCAGCGGAGGGGCGGGAGCCCCTTCGAGATTGGATCTCTCTCTGTTTCCTTGTGTTTCTATGCTCCCAGATTCTGGCCTTTCACCGTTTCTTAAATTCCCGGAGATCCGTAACTCCGATTGGGATGAAAAATTTAAACACGATTTTTATCCGGATATTATCTTTCTTGTGCCAGAAGAAGGGCACCAACTGCCTTATGGAGTGGCCACAAAGGGGCTAGGGCGCTCCACTCTCCCTTGTGGGCCCCTCAGGCATCGTCTCGCGTTGATTCCACTTCCCAAAATTCACATATATTCCAAAAAAATCTCTGTAAGTTTTTATCCCGTTTAGACTTCGTTTGATATGGATTTTCTGCGAAACAAAAACATGCAACAACCAGGAATTGGCACTGGGCACTGGATCAATATGTTAGTCCAAGAAAATCATATAAATTGTCGCCAAAAGTATGTAAAAGTTATAGAATATTTGCATGGAACAATAAAAAAATTATAGATATGACGGAGACGTATCAACCTACCCATTAGTTTGCGGGTGATAGATGGAGGCATAGTCAAGCTTCATGTTCTGCTTGGCGCACCTCGTTTTTTACCTCCTCGGCCGTGAAGTTGGATTTGTTATCTGTTATGATGCTGTGAGGTACTCCATAACGTGTACCAAGCCGGAGATGGATTTCTCACTGGTTGGGCTTTAGCCAAGGCCACATGCTTTCCATCTATTCACTTTGTGAACTTGTCGACCATGACCAGCAAATATTTCTTGCTAGTTTGACCTTTATGGAGTAGTCCGACCATATCAAGTCCGAAGACCGACCAGGTTATCGGGATTGTTTTCAAGGTTGTGGATGGAAGTTGGCTTTATTAAACAAATATCTAGCGCCCGACGCACGTATCGACTAAATCTCATGTATCGACCCGTCCTGTGGGCCAATAGAACCTTGCTCGAAAAGCCTTTCTTACCAAGGTCTTTGTACCCCTAAAAAAACAAGATCTTTGTATTATATTACTTGACAGTTGATAAATGGATCGGAAGTTTTTTTGAAAAAGATATTTTTGTAAAGAATAAAACAGAAAATAAAAGTAAATTTTGTAGTTCCTATTAATAATCCGTGGTACGAGGAAGGAAAAAAGATGTAATTTTTTTGACGAGGGAAGGGCGATGGCGGCGGTGTAGGTGTAATTTTTTACTTATGGTGGTCTTTTGTATTATATTACTTGACAGTTGATAAATAGATCAGAAGTTTTTGGTAAAAAGATCTTATTGGGAAGAATAAAAAAGAAAAAAATTGCAGTTGCTATTAATAATTCGGGTACAATGAAGGAAAAAAGTGAACAACAAAAGACTTACATCACTGGAATGCGTGAACGTGCCCATTTTTGGAGGCAGGCCCGTGAGTTTTTGAGCGAGGAAGCAAGGGTGGCTGCCGAGTTGGCCGGCGTGGGCAGGATTGAGGTCCAACATTTCTTAACAATATCATTACATTGACAGAAATTGGCCCAACCAGGCTCAAATTTGAAGAAGTTAGGCCGAGGGATAGTTGTGGTGACGTGGATGAGGAGCGGGACATGGTCGGAAGTGAAGCGTGTGAGCGATGATAGAGATGTGTTAGGAAAGGTGTCGGCCCAAGCAAGGTTAAAAAAAGTGCGGCCGATCCATTCTGAAGTGGGCTAACTTAGTTTATGTTGATTTATATGCTACTTAGTTTATGTTGTTATGTTGGAAACTTGGAATTTGTTGATAGCATGCGTCTTTTTGTCTACTTGTTGAGTTTCTCAAGTCGCATCTTTGGTGTTTTCATTTTCAAGCTGCATATGCCATAGATAGATAGGGGGAACGGGAAGACTTTGTCCCCATGAAAATCATGTAATTTTTTTTATAGATTATTATGTTAGTTTTACTAGTGTTAATAGTCCACTGTACTAGCAAGAACAAAATTCTAAAAAGAAAATGAACAATGCAACGGTAGAGAGAGAATACAAGTTTTACTTGGGTTAATAGTCCGCTGGATGACGGAGAAAAAAAGACTTACTTCACTGGTTTTTACCCTCGGCAGATCTGATAGGCCAGGTTAGCTAGAATAGCTGGCTCATAACTGCTCTACAATAATTGTAGTCGTTACTAGGTGGTCTACAGACGTAAATGTAATTTTTTTTACTTATAGTGTTCTTTGTATTATATTACATGGCAATTGATAAATACTAGATTGGAAGTTTTTCGAAAAAATCTTATTGTAAAGAATAAAAGATAAAATAAAATCATTTTTTAATTGCAATTGATAATCTGTGGTACGATGAAGGAAAAAATATGCGAACTTTTTGACGAGGAAGGGGCGATGGCGGTGGTGCGCTACAGTGCCTCGTCGCTAAGTGGTCTATGAACGTAGATGCAATTTTTTAGTTATGGTGTTCTTTGTATTATACTACTTTTGATAGTTGATAAATAGATCATAAGTTTTTTTCGAAAAAAGATGTTATTGTAAAGAATAAAAGAGATTTTTTTGCAGTATCTATTAATAATCCGTCGTGTGATGAAGGAAAAAATATGTTGTTTTCTTTGTATTACTTGTTACTTTTTTGAAAAAACTATGGGAAAAACTTAGGTTCAGTTGGCGAAAAACTCAAACGCATCATCCGCCTCCCGTGAACAACATGTGTCCAAGTGGGATTCACCAATCTCTCCCTTCCCAACCTTATCCCTTCACGATCTATCCCGTCCACTCATTTTCTTCTCTATATTTTGCAAGCATGTGGACCATCGATGAGTTTCGCTTCTAACAAAATATGTCTGCAACTGGCCCTCTGTTGCAGAAAATCTGCAACACGATCCCAATTGCAAAAAGGTGAAGAATAATAAATTGACCCATAGAAAAAGAAGAATAAAATTGCAACAAGACCTCTATTAAAAAAAACAATCTGCAACATGACCTCTATTAAGATGTAAAACTTTTGATGAGGAATGGGCGATGACGTCTTGTAGTCATCACTAGGTGGTCTATGGAAGTAGATGCAATCTTTAACTTATGGTGTTATTTGTATTATATTACTTGATAGTTGATAAATAGATCGGAAGTTTTTTGAAAAAGATTTTTTTGTAAAAAATAAAAGAGAAAATAAATATCAATTTTCTAATTGCTATTAATAATCCATGGTATGATGAAGGAAAAAAAGATGTAAAATTTTTGACGAGGGAGGGGCGATGGCGGTGGCGTGTTAGAGTGATTCTAGTCGTTGCTAGGTGGTCTATGGACGTAGGTGTAATATTTTACTTATGGCGATCTTTGTATTATATTACTTGAGAATTGATAAATAGATTAGAAGTTTTTCGTAAAAAGATCTTAATGTGAAGAATAAACTAGAAAAATAACAAAATTTGCATTACTTGTCAGTGTTTTGAGAAAAAAAAAAGACTTACATCACTGGTTAGCTACGCCAGTGAACGCTTCTCTTCCTCGGCAGACCTGATAGGCCAAGCTTAGCTAGTATAAGCTGGCTCATTTCTGCGTCGTCGGCGCCTCAGCAAAAACCCGATTGACCAGCTTACAAGCCGATGGAGAGAGCAGTAACAGGCTATTTAAGCTGGCTCGGTTCCTTCAAAGGCAGCGGTGTGGTACTAAAAACGTGAAACCCAGCGGTGTAGTCCACCAGCAGCTTGGCTGGGCCGCCGTCGTCTTCGGCCCACCTGCTTAGTTGATCGCGGGCGAACTAACGCAAGCCGTCGCCGTCAACCGATTCCGATTCGGACAACCCGTGTACTGGTCGACGTAGACTGCACGCTGGACTATAAATTGAGTGCTCCTTTATAATATTTATTTATTATTAGTAGTTCTACTCTGCCTTACGCTGAACTATGTTCTTATACTAATCTATGTACGAACCTTGGACAGCATGCGTTGGATAGTGTTGACCATGTTACAACATTGGTTTATTAAATAATCTTTGCGTTCCTCGTACTAAATCCCATTTGCAGAAGTTCACATGGATTAATTTGCTCAACTATATTACCTAGTTTCTACTGATAATTGGAGTAGTGTCCAAAATAAATTAATGTAAGACCATTTTCCCCTAAAAAATAATAATATATACAGCAAGTTCCCTATTATAATGCATTTTTAATTTTTCTGCTATGTTTTTGGACAACTCTGTATATCATTATAACTGTTATCGGGGAACCATTTATCTGGCCCGCCAAGGAGAGGCACCAAAGATACAACCCGATTTTACTCGAGGTGCCTAGAGAAGGCAAACACATCCGTCGTAACCGAAAGACGAAACACAACTGCAATAACATGGCGAATAACACGTCGGAGCAAGTACAAGACGATCCCGCGAGCAGCACTCGCACGTCCTGAAAAATCGGCTACCTACACAGAAATGGAAACTGTTGGGTATTCAATCAGGTGGCAAAGGCAGACCCTGTGTACGTCGAAAGCATGGCCCACAGGACAATATCAACAGGCATACCCACGGCCGAAGATCTTGCCACACCCAAGGGCAATACCCACCCGACTTAAAGGACTTATACATGAATTAGTGGAAGCGAGCTCTTCGAGAGGTCTACACCACTGAGATTACTCAGTCATCAGACATTCCAATTACGCTTGATCACCGAGACAATCCGGTGGGAATCCATAACAATGGAGTCGCCACCCTGGTCCTAGACCATATAATCGACAGTTTTCACCTGTTGAAGGTTTGAATGGATGGTGGTAATAGTCTCAACATCATATACGAGGAAACCCTAATGAAGATGTAGTTTGACAAGTAATGCACCCTGCCCGAGCAAGACCACTTTCAAGGGCATAATTCCAGGCAAGGAGGTGCGCTGCACGGGAAAAGTCACATTAGATATGGTATTCAGAACTCCCGATAACTACTTGATCGAGGCGTTAAGCTTGGATTCTGGTTCGAAGTGGTTAGCACACACTACTTGGCTGATCGGCCTTCACATAGTTCCACGTCATCCCCCATTGTGCTTACATGAAATTAAAGATGGCTGGGCCATACGGTGTAATTACATTCAGCGGCGATGCAGACTGGTCACTTAGAACCGAAGACATGACCGCAACTTTGGCAATCAAGGCCCAATCCATGGCCTTATCGTCTAGGAGTTATCTGAACTACGAGCAACGGTTGGTAGAGATGATGTCATCCTCACCAAACGCTCAAAGTAAACATCCTTCAAACCAGGCGACGAGGTTGCCAAGTTCCAGGTCCATCCCAAGGATCCGTCTAAAAGGTCTCCATCGGAACATGGCTGGATGCCACACTTAAAGTTGTGGCCAATCAATCACTATGTGAAGCATTCGAGACTTGCCTGTGTTTTCACAACAAGGTGTCTGTACTGGTTCCTATAGGATTGGATGGGAGGTTTGAGATGAATTTTTGCCAGGTATGGTAACTAACTAATTTGACCAGCATGACCAATTTAAAGACAAAATGGATCAAGATAGATAGCAGTTTTAGTACAAAGGTGGATATGGTGCCAACAACTAGGGTTACATGGTTTGCTGAATACTTGCACATGTGGACCATGTGTTCCGGTGTGGATAGTTTTCATAATAATAGGGATTCACTACGGGGAGGGGGAGGGGGTCTGCGACTGCGGGAGAGAGACATATGTGTGTATGTGTGTGTGTGAGAGAGAGAGATAGAGAGGCGGCACGGGGAAGTGTGTGTATGTGTGTGTGAGACTGTGAGTGGTAGATCTTAGCATCAAATCCAAGACATCACTTCTTTTTCTCTCACTCTCACAAAAGACATTAAATTATGGTTGTTTTATATACAACACTTAGATATAGGGCATTGTGAACAGTAGAAGCCACAGAAGCCATGTGAAAAAAAGCTGAAACAAACACACCCTTATGCCGACACTTCAGAACAAAACGACGTCTCGAGCGTGGCTTCTCGCGTGCAGCCGCTGCCGCCCACGTGCCTCTAGGTGCATCGAGCGGACCTAGCTGTGGAAAAACTGCCGCTTCGGCTGTTACTAGCGGGCCCGGCTCAGCTATGTAGGTGAAATAGTGAATGCAGCCTACCAAAAAGTGCATTATCATACTGTGCGGGTCTGGTTAGGTTGTGTGCAGGCAACCAAACGCGCCCACAATGTATGTACTCTACCACTAATTTACAAGAGCCCTATGAAGACTCTTGGAGCTAATCCTCGCCGGTGGCAGCTGCTTGCAGAAGCCACCTTAAAGCATCTACAACCGGTCTCCTCAAATCCCCCTTAAACGTCCGCGGACGCGCTCGGTCAGTGACCGGACAGGGGAGGGAAGGAAAAAAGACCCAACCGGACCTCTCATTTCATTCCTATACGTCCGAGTTGTCCATGAACCCTCATACTAAGGAAAAAAGTAGGGAGGCTATGACAGCTTCCGGACGCGCCAGGTCAGTCCACCACATAGGACGCAGCCCATCCTGGACCACCTTTTCTCCTTTTTACTCCTTTTTTCTCTCTTTTCTTCTCCACTAATTACGTGGAAGTGAGCAACATATAAGAAAGAAAATGAGGTGTATGGCGGTATGAGCGGACAAATAGTAGGAATCGTGTAACATTTCATTAGGCCCCAAAATTAAAAACGGACCCAAAGCATATACTCTACTGGCTACTGGTGGCTATAGCTTTTTCAAGTGGCCACACATTCATTTTTTGCAAAAAAAATATACCCTGACTCCTACTCTACTGGCTACTGGTGGCTAAAAGCCTAAAACAATGTTGACCTCTGGTGACTAGGAAAGAAATATGGTCCAATCTTTGTACGTGTGAATTTAGTTAATCCATCGAGCAATGTGAAACGCAGAGAGAGAGAGAGTCTTATCTTACACGCAATTCTTGTTTCCCACAAGACGATGGTTTGCTCCAAGAAGATAACCAACCGCCCATCACGGCCGCCGGAAGAAGGAAGCAACCAAGTAGAGAATTCCAGCAAGACAACGACGCCGGTCGGGAGCCTGTAGCGATCGATCGGTGTAGTGACGACGGACGGGACAAGTTGTGCGCCGCCGGCCACATAAGCAAGAGGAAAGATTAAATGGCCTTTCGGTTGTGTATGTAACTGGGGCTCTGCCTTGCCGGCCATACACAATTTCCACTCCACTTTTTCTTTTTCTTTTTGCGGGGCACTCCACTTCTTTCTCTTCTTCCTTTTTTGGAAAAGGAGGAAATCCTCCCCAAAAAATTCACTTCTCTCACTAAACAATTTCCAAACCTGGTCCACACAATTTGCTCTTGTTTTTTCACCGAACAACCCCGGTTAGAGAGCATGGGATGGAATTCATTATAAAATAGATTCATTGTCCTTTTCTTGTAGTGTAAAAATAAAGATTATTATCTATTTTTCACTATTCCAATTTAAACAGCAGATATATGGTAAATTTAAACCACCTTTTCCGAAATCCGTAGATAATAAGACGGGAACGTTTACCTTCAGCCGACCGATCCCGTGCGAGCATCCGCCGTCTCCCTGTATGTCTAATGCACTGTTAATCAGATGATGGAGAGCGACCCCTTTCGTCTCCACGTTTTTGCAACTGATGCTTTGTTTCAGGAATGGGGTTTGCAACTAGCCTTTTATTGCAAACCAAACATGACTAGATCCCGCAGCGCACGGACTAGGGAGGGCGATGACGGCCAAGCCGAGCGCCGCTGCGTGAACGTCGTCGCCGCCGAACACATCCATGTTGGATATCCGCCTCCAAATGCCTCCCCGCCTACGAGACCCGCAATGTCGGTGATATCCGCCATGTCGGTCGTGGAGCACCATGAACTTTGCTGCCCTTCTGTCACCAGGGATGCTGGTAGCAACCACATCACCGCACACATACGTCCAAGTCCACTACGCGCTAGGCCCTACGTCGCTGTTTGCAACAACACCTCCAATACATGTTTTATGCAACAACGGCGTTGTTGCAGAACGGTGGCAGTGAACGACGACTGTGAAAGTGTGTGACGCGGCCGGAGATGCTGTTGCATTTTTTTGCAACAAGGGTCTTGTTGCAGAAAATTAGATCTAGTGGCGGGATATGTTGCTGTAATTTTCGCAACAAAGATCTTGTTATAGGAAATTAGAGAAGTGGTTTTACAACATGAGTCTTGTTACAGGAAATTAGAAAAGTGGTTTTACAACATGAGTCTTGTTACGGAAAATCAGAGAAGAAGACATTTTGCAATAAGAGTCTTGTTGTGGGAAATTAGAAAAGAGAAGAAACGTTACAAACTGCTCGCATCACCGAACCAGATGGCTTGCGGAGCGGCGGATCTTTTAAAAGGATCCGTCGGCCGACGCGTAGCATGGCCCTAATAAGATGCACATCTAGAGTCCAAAGATACTATCAAAAAGGTTACTTTTTTCCAGAACATACATCAGACTTGTGCTAATCTTCGTATTAAGATTGGCGAGAAGTTTGTTACTAGCCATCGGAGCAACACATGGACAAGCCCTAACTGCCCGGTCTATCTTCCTGAAAGAGCAAAATCGACTACTCCCCTACAAGCCCGCCAGTGTGTGCCCGCCTTTAGAGATGCATCTCTGCTCCATCTTTTGTCGCAATAGTCTCCAAGAGATCAGAGATCATGTCCACACCCTATTGTTTCTTTCGACCCACATAAATCGAAAACCAACCCCGCCAAGCGATGATACTTTATAACACAACAAAAGCGTGATGCCGCCGCAACATTTGTGGCCACCATTCGACAATGTCGGTCAAATGCATGGGGTTGAAACGATGGAGCCAATAGGGTATGAGGAGTGAGTACCAAACTTGGCAGGAGAGGCAGCACTCAAGCATCATGTGTTGCAGATATTCACCTCCCTTATTGTAGAGCCAGCAACATGGTGGATGTAGGAGATGGCCTTGAGCGAGATGGTTCGCCGTACAAATTCGCCCCTTGA
>NC_057812.1:737473618-737475158 GCF_018294505.1 Triticum aestivum
CAAGCTCACGCCCAAGAAGGCGTGAGATATGTTGACCGAGCCAAGTAGTGGACGTTGGCAGCTAGCCTCCATGCGAAGGTGTCCCGTTCGGCTATAAGATGTTGCTGGTGCACTGCCTTCCATAGCTGAAGGTACTCGGCTATGGCCGAAATGGAAGCGTGTCTCAGATGTCGCTAATCCATGTGTCATTTGTCAAGCACGCAACCACCATCCTTCCGCGGTGCACTCCTGGTTTGACAAGACGAAGGAGGTTAGACACAATTCGCGGTGCGCTTTGCCCATTGATCCAGCAGTCACACCAGAAGCACCCTTTAGCCATTTACCAGGCTGCACGTTGTCGAGGCCAGGAAAAGGTCTTCCACCTCGGGGGAACAGTCACCTATACTTTAGCGCAAGGTTTGTTGCCATTATCCTCAGGCCATCTCCATCTTGTATGCATGGCCTTGACAAACAGAACGAGGTTGTGAGCCCCCAACCACCCAAGGATGTTGGGGGTGCACATGACATTCTACGCTACCATGCAGCACCACCCCTCCTCTTGTCGCTTCATGAAAAAAACACAGCTCAGCCTCTCCGTGCATTTGAGGAATCAGGGAGGGAGATCAAGCGCGAGCATGTGATAGAAGAAAGTGTCAGTGAGAGTGGAGTTGATTTTCACACCGGTCTCCCAAAGGTTGCATGTCTACCTTTGGAAGTGCCGCCATGGATAGAGGGAGTTATACGTCTCAAACACATTGATAATTTTAGTATAATTCATGCTATATTGCTAAAATATCATTTTAAATCTCTTTCAATTGATCACGGATATTTCATTATGAAAATATCATTTCTTTTGTATATATGTCACCTCAAGATAAAAAAAAAATCAAAGCTGACAAAATTGTAGCATCAATTCTTTTTTCGTTAGTCATGTCAACTTCAAAATTATTAAATTTGGTTGCCAGCAAGATTATGTGGTGTCAATTCTTACGTAAGTTATGTCGAAAATCGCGGAACACGGTCTTTTTCTGAAAAAACCGCCGTCGAATGTCGTTGAGTAAGACCGGAACATATCTGGTGCCACGCGTCCCACCATTGACCTAAAAACTTGTCTTTCATGGTACATCATGCTTGGAGTCCAAAATTCAAATTAACTATGAGTGCTATTATGAATGAATTGGAATTGTCCCCCTCCCCTACCTGACACAACATACAACCTGGTGTACCGGATAACCTCTGCCCACCAGACACTGTGATAAGAGGGTGACGCATGCAAAGGGAGACAGCCTTGGTAGCCAATCGCAACAGGCTAAACAAATGTCTCTGGAGACGTTGGGCCCGCGGTGCGCTTGCGAGTGGACTGAACCTCGTCGGATCCTATATAAGGGGCCTGCACCCCGGTGTGGCCTCAGCAGAGAAGAAACAAGGGGAGCCCCTCCAACACAGCTGGAGAGAAAGAGAGAGTTTTGAGAGCGAATGGCGAGCCAAGGCGTTGCCTCCATGTTGCCTCTGGCATTGCTCCTCGGAGCCTATCCCACAAAGTGATTCCCCTTCTCTCTCT